>NC_060281.1:63463014-63627526 GCF_021613505.1 Equus quagga | reverse complement strand
CCGCCGTCTGCGCGCGGGCACCGTGTGGCGCCTGTGCTGGGAACGGAAGCCGGGCCCTGCGGGGCTGTGGTCACCGGCTCCGGGGCGCCCTGCGTGGGACTTTCTGGGTGTGTCGTCGGTGTTGGGCACGTTGCTGAACCTCGGTGCTCGGTGCTGCCGCTGTAGTGGGTGCTGAGTGCGTCAGAGACAGCATGGTGTGTAAACCCTCTGGCACAGAGTAAGTGTGGATGATCCCTTATTCTCTGCCTGTCCGCCGACATTTCCGCAGGACTTGACGCTGAGTGGACCTCCTGAGGGCGGGGAGGGCCGCGGTGTCGCCGGGGCAGAGCGGGGGGGCGGCCGGGCCGTCGGGGAAGGGCTGGGGCGCAGGGCCGCACGCCCGGGGTTTAGGGGAGCCCTCTCCCTCCGGGGCCGGCTTTCAGAAACATTTGTGCAAATTAAAGCGGGAAAAGGTCGAGTCTGCGTGGTTCTAAGTAACACATTTAAACATCGTGAGACAGATTTTAAAACTGCCCGGATGGCTGTGACACCCCGCGATACCCGTTCCCCCGAAACTCTCGTCTCTGCCCTCGCTGCGGCAAATGGACCTCGTTTCACACAGGGGTCTCTGCTCTCGAAAAGTGCTCTGTGAAACCCAACCGAGTTCACCACGTCGTCTGACAGAATTAGGAAGGAAATAGTGATTTTACAATCTCCTTAAGGAAATGGTTTGAATGATAAACGTAGTTTTATTCGTCACAATGCCAGAATTTTTATTACCTGAAATGAAAGCAAATAATGCAAAGAAAATGACGTATTTGTGGTAGTTATATTTTCCTCATTTGTAGTGTGTGTATGTGTGATGATTTTTTTTTTAACTACACAGAGGTTTTTAGATTTTCTAGTGGTTAAGTTTATTGACTGTTTCTTAAAACAAATACGGCTTTTGCCTTTGTATCCCATGTAGGGAAAGTCTTTCCAAAATTGTACAAATACTCACCTGTGTTTTCTTCAGGGATTGTCTTGGTCTCCATTATTTTAAATTCCAGTCCATCTGAAAGTAGTTTGTTGTAATGTATGAGATAGACAGCTGGCTCTGTTTTCTTTCAGGTGTTAACCACTTCTATTTATTATCAAGTAGTCCCGTTTTACTCATGGCGTTGAATTGCCACATATATTGCACGCTAAATTCTTATGTTTTTGCACCTTTATGCTTTATTCATCTGTAGCTCTTTTCTGCTTTTTTTTTGGTGGGGAAGATTAGCCCTGAGCTAACATCTGTGCCAGTCTTTCTCTATTTTGTATGTGGGACGCCACCACAGCATGGCTCGATGAGTGGTGTAGGTCTGTGCCTGGGATCTGAACCTATGAACCTGGGCTGCTAAAGCGGAGCATGCTGGACTTAAGTACTGTGCCACAGGGCTGGCCCCTCTTTTCTGCTTTTTTTTCTTTTTTTTAAAGATTGGCACCTGGGCTAACAACTGTTGCCAATCTTTTAATCTTTTTTTTTTTCTGCTTTATCTCCCCAAACCCCTCGTACACAGCTGTATATCTTAGTTGCATGTCCTTCTAGTTGTGGGATGTGGGACGCCGCCTCAACATGGCCTGATGAGCGGTGCCATGTCCACACCCAGGATCCAAACCCTGGGCCGCTGCAGCGGAACACGCGAACTTAACCACTCGGCCACGGAGCCGGCCCCTGTTTTTTTGATTATTATAATTTTATAATATATGTTAATATTATGTGGATTTGTTTATACTCATTTTGTATTTCCAAAAGTGTCCAAGCTGTTTCTGAAACTTTTTCCTTCTAGGTAAACTTTAGAATTGCTTGTTAAAAACTTTTTGACATTGTAATTGGAGTTGACTGAAGATATGAATCATTTGGGGCTAAATTATCTTTACTATGTGAAGTCTTCCTATGCCAGAACAAGACCAGACTGTACATGTGTGAAGTCTATTTTCATAGTTCCCATTGGCTTTCTTTGTAAGATTGGCCCTGAGCTAACATCTGTTGCCAATCATCTTCTTTTTTTTTCCTTCTTCTCCCCAAATCCCCCCAGTACATAGTTGCATATTTTAGTTGGGGTCCTAGCTGTGGCATGTGGGATGCTGCCTCACTGTGGCCTGATGAGCGGTGCCACGTCCATGCCCAGGATCTGAACTGGCGAAACCCTGGGCCGCCGAAGTGGAGTGCGAGAACTTAACCACTTGGCCAGGGGTCCGACCCCCACGTTGGTATTTTTAGTTTGTTTCATATGGATCTTTCATATTTCTTGTCAAGTATATTCCTGCATATTTTATGTGTTTTTTTCTGTTATGAGAAGACTTTATTTTCTACCCTTTTATCATTTTATATAAGAAAGATGTTGATATTATAGAACTATGTTTATTAACCTGGAAAGATAGTCTTTGCATAGTTAGGAAAAAAAACAAAAGCGTTTGTTAAATGTGACCATATCCTTATATTTTTGTTAAAAATATCCATGTAGGGGCTGGCTAGGTGGTGCAGCGGTTAAGTTCGCACGTTCCACTTCTCGGTGGCCCCGGGTTCGCCAGTTTGGATCCTGAGTGCGGACATGGCACCACTTGGCAAAAGCCGTGCTGTGGTAGGTGTCCCACGTATAGAGTAGAGGAAGGTGGGCACGGATGTTAGCTCAGGGCCAGTCTTCCTCAGCAAAAAGAGGAAGATTGGCAGTAGTTAGCTCAGGGCTAATCTTCCTCAAAAAAAAAATATATATCCATGTAGTTTCCATCATCTCTTAAGAATGGTTATCTGTGGTGTGGTGATAATCATAGATAACAGTTGTTTCTTATTTAGCATGTATACATTTCTAAATTTTGCTGTCAGATTTTACTTTTGTAATGATAATTATGGCTAATATTTCTTTAGTGCTGCTGTGTGCCAGCTCCTATCCTAAGATGCATATGTTTTCATATTTTGATATATAGAGGAATCATCTCTTGTGTAACTGGGAGAAACCTCAGTGTGTCTTTCTGAGTTGGCACTGAAGTTTGAATCACAGAAAAGCATGAAAGGGCAGAACTTGGCTTTTTAAGTGCTGCTTTTTAGTATGATATGGGCGTGAGCAGGCTGTTGATGTATGTGTCTGTGGGAATAAGGTGACTGAAGGTGTACATAGAAATGACAGCTAATTGCAGGCTGTGTGGTCAGTGTGTGTGTACGTACATAGATGCACACAAATGATGTTATGATTTTGGTGGCAAATGCCCTGAACATAGCAAGAAAAAAATAACCTTCCAGTTCTGCTCTTTAATAGCTGTGCAGTCATGGGCACAGCTATGTCACTTTGCCTCAGTTTTTCTGTAAAACAGATTATCAGAGAGATCAGAGCCCTGCTGGGTCATGTGTAAGGGTTACGTTACAGGGTGTGTGGCATTTTGTATGACGTGTAGAAGGCACTCAGGTGTCAGGTCTTGTCATCACGAGGAAGTAGTCTCGTTTATTCCTCAGAATCCGACTGTTCAGTTGGACCCACAGGTCCACTTTATCTTCACCGTTTTGGCAGGTAAAAAAATGGAAGATTAGTAGGCAAGAAAGGAGTGTTATTTGAGATGTGGAATGTTGTTATCTAATGGTTAAAGAATAATTCTCCAGAAATACGTAAGCTCTGTACATTTCACAAATATATAATCCAGGCATCAGCAGGATTACGAGGAAAAATTGACCAATCTGTATCATCTTGGGAGATTTTAACACACTTCCCTCAGAAATTGCTAGAACTGGCAGGCATAAGTTAGGAAGGTTATAGAAGATTTTAATAGGAAAAGAAGGCTCAGAGAGATGAAGTTAGTTAGTTTGTTTTTGCCCAGACACACAGCCAGTAAAGGGAAAAGGTTGAGTGAAACTCAGATCCGTCTTGATACAAATCACGTAAGTTTTCCAAAATTCTATCTGCCTGAAGTAGAATTGTCTAGTGCTTCACAGCATCTGTTAAAGAGGTTTGTACTTCAGTGTCCACAGTGAGCGTGGAATGATCTCACAGTTCCTTTGTTTCTGATGTTTCTGTATCTGTCTGCAGAGATGCAGACTTCTGCTCCTTTATGCTGTGGCCTGTTGCCACCCTACTTGCCCTGTTTCGGTTATCTAGAAAACACACTCTGGCCTTAGATGATCAGGAATTCCTAGTCCCTGTCAAGAGAGGAAAAGTTTTTGGTGCAGTGTGAGTATTCCAGTTAAAGTGCATTTGTCCCTGAGTCCACAGATCCTGGTTCCCTGCAAATAAGCCTGCTCATGTGAGATAAGAAAGGAGCTCCTGGAACCAGGACTTCGCTCTCAGTGTGAGAGACCCAGCCAGGACCTCAGACCAGAAGCACATCAGGAGAGGACCCGTCTCGGACTTGCGAGTTGTCTCGTGTAGGCAGCAGAACGTGACCATGTTGCAGGTGAGTCGATTGTTTGTTCCTCATTATTTTTCCTGGGGATTGAAGGTGGTCTGTGTCTTCCAGTGAAACAAAGTAAGAAAAGTTAAGAAATCAGGGGAAAATAGCCTCAGAATGGAAGATCCAGATTGGGATAAAATTGGAGCAGTGATATATTAACTATAGGGCCTTGAAAGTTCTTAAGGTTTGAATTTTTGTAAGCCATAGTGTCCATAATTACTGAATTTGAGCTGCAAACTGGTTCTCAAATTTTTGGCAGTTGTAATAAACGCGAACATTTATATGAGTTGCGTTATCCAAACGAAAAAGCAAACTGATTCTTCGTAGAAAGTTAATATTTCTTGGTCATTCCATGATGAAGTCTTTGAATAAATGATATAGTAGGTAATGAGAAATGTAATAAATACCTGGGTCTTATGGCCATTTTTCACCATTTTCCACAGTGTGACCAAGGGGAGAATGCCAGAGCAGAACTTAGTGACCATCAGTATTTATTTATTTATCTCTTTAATTGTGAAGCAGAATTCACATGCAGAAAAATACAGAAAATGTAAAAGTACAGCTTAATGAATTATCATCAACTGAATACCCGTGAAACCTCCCTTCACGTTAGGAACTAGAACCTTCTGGCTGAAACTCAGCTCTTCCTGTGCTCCCCTGCACACGGGACCAGGACCCTGGCTGGTGCCTGTTTTCTTGTCTGTCTTCCTCGTTTGCTCCTGAATCTGATTCCTTAAACTCGGCACGTGGTTTGTCTGCTCTGGTAGATGCTCATTTGTGGTTTGCTTCTTTCACTTGACGTTTTGTTTGTGAGATTCATTGCAGTTGCACCTTTCTCTCCAATTAAGGTAGCTTCTTAATGTCACCAAATCCAGTCTGTTCAGATATCCAGTTGTCTCATAAAATTCATAAATTGTTTGCACCTGATTTAGAATCCAAGTAAAGTTCATACAATGTATCGGTTGATCTGTCTCTAAAGTCTCTTTTAATCTATTCGCTCTTCTCCTTTTTTCTAGCCAAATTATTTGTTGAAGAAGCCAGGTCATTTGTTCTGTAGAGTTTCCCAATGTCTGGATTTTTCTAATTGCTTCCCTACAGCGTTGTTAATCTATTCTGTCACGGTGATTCCTATGAATAGGTACATTTAGAGCTGTGCTGTCCAGTACAGAAGCCACTGGCCACAAACGACTGTTTAAATTTAAATTAATTAAATTAAATTCGTCATTCACACTAGCCACATTTCCAGTGCTCAGTAGCCACAAACTGGACAGCCGTGAATTGGATAGCACAGATAAGAATGTTTCCATCGTCACGGAAAGTTGTTTGGACAGATCTGATCTAGAGGCCTGATCAGCTTCAAGTTTGACTTCTTGGCAAGAATGCTTCAGAGTCTGTGGTGTGTCCTTCTTTCAGGAGGTGCACAATGTCTGCTTGTGTCTTTGTCATGCAGGCAGCTTTCTGTGATCATTGACTAGATGGGTTATTTCCTTAGGGGCTGCAAAATAATAACGTCCTACTTCTGTTATTTCTTATTAACTAGAATACTACATGGCAAGATATATCAAGGCTCAGTTTGTACATTTTTTGCCCCAGACCTGCAATTAGCCATTTCTACAGTAAATGGTATCTTAAAATGTATTTATTAATTTTTAAAATTTTTTGTTGTCAAAACATAAAAATATACTAGATTTCTGCATATTAACTTTGTATCCAGGAACTTCTTAAGCCCACTTATTAATTCTAATAATTTTTCTTTAGATCTGATTAGATTTTCCATGTTCACAAAAAGATCAGCAATACTATTCTTTTTTAGTAAAAAGAAATTCCACTGAATTCCTAGTTAGGCAAGACTTTTTATAACAAATAAATGTTGATTGCTTTTCAGTTTTTAGTGTTAGTTTTTTTAATTTGCTTATTCGTTTTCATACTTACATATTCCTTCCTTACGAAATCTAGTCCTTCTTTTTGAAAATTTTAAACATGCTTTTTAAAAGCTCTGTGTTAGACTTTTTTCTTATTTGTAGTTCTTGCTATGTTTGTTCTTCCATTTGCAGATACGTTGTATCTGCATCTATTGAGGTGATTATGTATTTTTTCTTAATCTGTTAAGGTAGTGAATATCATTGATTTTTTTTTTTTTTTTTAATGTTCAACCAACCTTGACTTTCTGGAATAAGCTCCGATTTAGTCTTGATGTTTTCTTCTTCCTGCATTGCTCAGTGGAGTGTGGTAGCATTGTTTAGGATTTTCATGTTAACACTCATATGTCAGTTGGCCTTGGCCTTGCCTTTCTTGCAGTATCCTTACGGGGTTTTGTTATCAAGGTTATGCTGGTATCAGAAAGTTTAGGGTTATGTTCTTGCTCTGTATTCTAAAGTTTAGTAAAATTGGCATTATTTCTACATTAAATATTTACAGAATTAACTGGTAAAGCTGTCTTTTGTGAGATTTTAACTCAGGGGACCAGTATTTTCCACATGACCAATATGTGATGTTATGAAAGCATTAATGGGTAAATGATCCATTCAAAGAGCAAGATAAAACAGTAGATTTTAATGTAACAGAATATGAGAAGTTCATTAATAAAGTTGAAGATTCCACATTGCAACTCATCTTTAAGAGACTACCAGTTGATTAGTTTTGGTGTGGTGTCAAAGGAGAACATCCATAATTAACTAATTCTATTTGTTTGTAGAGTCCTTTGGATTTTCTTCGTTTGCCATCGTACCGTGCATGAGGGTTTTGCATCTCCTTTCCAGTATTCATGCTTTCTCCTTGCATTATTGTGCTGGCCAGGACTTCCATATGGTGTGGACTGGAATGCATTAGGGAGCATCCCTGCTCTACCTGCTCTGTCTACTGTTAGCACATTACAGCAATTCAATTCTGACACTACCTATCTGGTCCAGCAAGACTGCCCTCACTTCAGTTGCTAGCTGTAAGTTTGGGAGTCCCCAGGCCACTTGCACTTCTGACAGACTGACACATTTGAGGGGGTTCCACTGGAACAACTCAGAACTTAGGAAAGTGCTGTACTTACAATTACAGTGTTGTTATAAAGGACACAAATTGGGAGCAGCCAAATGAAGACACACATAGGGTGAGGTCTGGGAGAGTCCCCAGCATGGAGCTTCTGTGCCCTCTCCGCATGGAGTCAGGACACATCACCCTCCTGGACACGTCTGTGTGTTCACCAGCCAGGAAGCTCACCTGCGGCTCCAGTGTCCTGAGTTTTTGTTGGGTGTTCATGATGCAGGTCTGATTGATCGAAACGTTGACCATGTGATTGAACTCAGTGTCCAGTCCTCCTCCCCTCCCTGGAGGTCGGGCTGATATCTGGCTCAAAGCCCCCACCCTCGAATCATCTCTTTCCAGCATGGCCAGTGCCCATCTGGAAACTATCTAGGAGCCACCATGAGTCACCTTGTTAGCATAAACTCAGGAGGAGCCTGCCGTGGGTATCAGACTCTCCTGTCACTGGGGAAATTCCAAGGCTTTAGACGCTCCATCCCAGAAAGCTGGGACAAAAACCAGACAGATTCTTCATTATACAACAGGTGGCCATTAGCTACATGTGCTATTTAAATTTAAATTAGTTAAATTAAAAAGTTCTTAGTAACTTTTAAAGTGTTCAGTAGACACTTGTGGCTCGTGGCTGTTAGACTGGATGGTGCAGATATAGATCATTTCAATCATCACAAAAAAATTCTGTTGGACAGTGCCTTTCCAGTCCCAAGGGGGCAGGTGTTCAGTGTTTTACCATTAAGTATGATGCTGGCTGTAGATATTTTGTAGATCTTGATTATCAGATTAATTTTCCTTCTGTGCCTAGTTTCTTGATCATATTTACAATTAACAGATTTTCATCCCATGCCTTTTCTGCATCTGTTGAGTGATAATGTTTTTCCTCCTTTATTAATAACGTTTATTTATTTCTGCATGTTCAGGCTGTCTTGCACTACTGCGGGAAACCTCATTCGATCAGGCCATGTTATGCTTTTTATGCATGGTTGACTCAATTTGTTAATATTTTGTTAGGGATTTTGATTCTTTAAGAGTTAATTGTTGTGTTGTCTGGTTTGGGATTAGAGGTCTGCTGCCTTCATAAAATGAGTTGAGAAGTTAGCTGTCTTTCTCTGTTCTCTGAAAGAATTTATGTGAGATCATTTTATTTATTCCTTAAATATTGGGAAGAATTCCTCTCTGAAGCCATCTGGACCTTGAGTTTTTTGAAGGAAGGTTTTAAATTGTGGGGGTGAATTTCTTTAACAGTTTCAGGACTAATTCAGATGTTCTATTTCTTCCTGTGTCACTTTTGAGGACATTGTTTTTCAAGAAATATATCTATTTCATCTAAGTTGTCCAATATGTTGGCATAAGTTTATTAGTATTCTGTTATCTTTTTTAATAGCTTTATTGAACTATGACCTCAGTAAAATCCACCCATTTTAAGTGTATAATTCAGTGATTTTTTTTTTGTAACATGATGTTGTAACCATCCTCACAATCCAGCTTTAGAAGGCTTCAATCACCCCAAGAGAATCTGTGACGTTTGCACTCAGTCCCTGTTCCCGTCCTCAGCCCGAGGCAGCCTTTGCTTTGCTTACTCTCTGTGTAGATTTTCCTTTTGGATATTTTGTGTAAATGGATTTGTATTTTGTATGATCTTCTGTGTCTAGCTTCTTTGAATCAGCAGATTTTTTTGAGGTCCAGCCATGTTTTAACATATGTCAGAAATGCGTTCTTTTTCTTGTTGGCTAGTATTCTATGTATAGATACGCCACGTTTTGTTTATCCATTCCCCACTTGATGGACATGTGGGTTACTTAACACCTTTTGGTGGTTACATGCAGTGCTGATTCGAGCAGTCATGTCCAGGGCTTTGTGTGTGTGTGTTTTCACTCCTCTTGGGCGCATACCCAAGAGTATAATTGCTGGGTTGTATGGTAAAATTATATTACCTTTTTAAGAAACTGCCTCCATTCGTAGTGTCTGAACCATTTTGTATTCCTACCAGTATGAAGTTCCACTTTCTCCATGTCCTTTCCAGCATTTGTTATTGTCTGTCGGATGATAGTCATTCTAGTGAATGTCAAGTGGTATGTCAGTATGGTTTTAATTTGCTTTCCTTAATAACTACTGATGTTGGTCATTGTTTCATGTGCTTATTAGCCATTTCTGTATCTTCTTTAATAAAATGTATTCAAATATTCTGCCTGTTTTTTAATTGTTGTTTGTGTTTTTATTATTGAGTTCTAGGAGTCTTTTTTGTAAGTTCTGGGTCAAGTTCTTAATCAGAAATATGATTTGCAAATAATTTTTTCCAGTCCATGGCTTATCATTTCATTTTTTGGTCATGTCATTAAGTGCAAAAGTTTGAAGTTTTGTTTGCCACTTCAATAGGAGTGTAGAAACCTTCCCACTGTTACATCCCTTTATCCTTTCTCCCGTGCGTTACAGCAGTCGGATACGTCACACCTACATGTACTGAAAGCTTCTCCAGAAAGTCTTAGGATTTTTGCTTTCAACCATCAAACATACTTTAAAGAACTTAAGAGGAGAAGTGTGTCCTGTTTGCTCAGATATTTGCCATTTCTGTTCTTTCTTCATTCTTGATTTTCTGACTGACCTTCTGGAATCACTTCCATTAGAACATCTTCCACTGGTAACTCTTTCAGAGCAGGTCTGCTGCCCTTGAATTCTCCTGGTTTTGCTTCATGAGAAAGTGTCTTTATTTCACAATTATTCCTGGCTACAAATTTCTGGGTCAACAGGGCTTGCAGCACTTTTTAAGTCCCACCTCCTCCTGGCCTCTTGCTTTACAGTAAGAAGTTTGCACTCGTTTGCATCGCTGTCCCTGTAAGTGACACCACGTTTTCTTTGTTTTGTGGTGGTCTGATCATGACATGCCAGGTCATGGATTTCTTTTATTCCCGTTGGGGATTCACTGAGCTGCTTGAATCTGTAGACTCAGATCTTCTGCCACATCTGGAGAGCATTCAGCCATCATTTCTTGAAACTTCTTTCTTCGCCATGCTCTTTCTTCTCTCCCACAACTTACATCTGGTATTGTCTGGCAGTGTCCTGAGCTCTGTCCGTTTTGAGGTCTTTTTCTCTCAGTTGCTCAAAATGGATGCTTTCCCCTGACTATCTTCAGGTTCACCAGCTCTCTCAGAGTATGTGGTGTGCTGTTTATGGTCAGGTTTCTTATTTTCCGACAGTATTCTGGATTTTTTAGAGTGTGTTTGCATTTTCTTGTAATCTCAGGAGACTTTGGGTCAGAAATCCATCTTGATGTGAAATCCAGAAACCTTTCTTAAGCCTAAATTTGGTTATGTCACTCCCGTGCTGTAAAATCTTCCCTGGCGGACTGTCGGCAGCAAGTGTCCAGCCGTGTTGGCTACCCGCAGCGTCCCATGCTGGCCTCTGGTCTGATCACTGCTCCACACCCTGTGGTCCTGTCTCATTCACCTGTTTGCACCTCCTCACCCCTAGCCATTTTTGGATCCCGTAGTGGAGCTGTCATCTTCCAGAATGCCTTTGTACCCCTTTTTTTGTGGAAAACACTGCTAATTTCCTAGAACTCACCTCAAACTTTACCTCTTGCATAGAGCCCAATTTGACCTCCGAAGCAGGGCAGTGCCCTCCCTGCTTAGGCCCACACTGTGCCCCTTCATTTCTTTTTTCTCCTTTTTTTTTTTTTGGTGAGGTAGATTCACCCTGAACTAACATCCGTTGCCAGTCTTCCTCTTTTTTTTTTTGGCTCGAGGAAGATTAGTGCTGAGCTAACATCTGTGCCACTGTTCGTCTGTTTTGTATGTGGGATGCCTCCACAGCACGGCTGATGAGTGGAGTATGTCCACACCAGGGATCTGAACCCACAAACCTGGGCCACCGAAGCAGAGTGCATGGAACTTTAGCCTCTCAGCCGCAGGGCCAGCCCCTTCATTTCTTGTTGTAACAGCTTCTTTTATTTATAGGTGTGCATATTTACTGCCCTCTACAAGACCAAGCAGGTTTTTAGGATATTGTTTTATTATCTTTCTTTTGCTACTGCCTCTTCTGGTGCCAAGTCTGAGGTTCAGTAAATATTTTGGTCATGATTCGTAAGTGAATGTATTCCAGTTCTCATGTATTGTATAGATGGAGGGATGGAAGGACACATCATGGCGTTTCACCCCGCAAACTGTGATGCAGAGGTGGACTCGGGGTTCTTCATGCCTTGTTCTGATGAGAGTGGTGTGCCCCAGCCCCAGTACCCCTGTCGCACGTCACACAGTGACGATGCTTCAGAGTCCTGGATTGCTCTTACAGGAGTCATTCTCATTTGAAGATTTGTCCGTGGACTTCACCCAGAAGGAGTGGCAGCTGCTGGGCCCCCACCAGAAGGACTTATACAGGGACGTCATGTTGGAGAACTACAGCAGCCTCGTGTCACTGGGTAAGGACAGCTTCCCAGGGGACGTCAGATTGGGCTCAGTGCCTTGCTGTTTCTTTTTTAGTCGCTGAGAGTGTTGGGGCTTCTGAAATTTTTAATGATTTTAGACCTGAATTTAGGAGAGCAGAGTTCCTTGGACTTTGACCCCAGGGAAGGGATTTGGCTCTCCCCTTCCAGTAATGAAGTCTTAATTTTGTTGTGCAGCCTCTGAAACTAGTAGTCCTGGGGGTGTGGGGGGTAGCAGGTAGTGCGTGTAACTTCCTCTGTCCACGTCCTGTTCATACGTTGACACCTTTCATCGTCAGAGCCATCCTGCGTGGCAGGTGCATTTACTCGCCTTTTTTCTCTAGTGAGTAAATTGAGGCAAAGAGAGGTGAAGTGACTCCCAGGAACTGACAGCTAGTTAGTGAAAGAGCCTGGATTTGACCCAGGAGGACTGGCTCCAGAGTCTCTGGAGAGTCCTATGGTTTGGACTTGAATTAGAGTCCGAGATTCTTGGACCCTGTTAGGACCAGGGAGGCCATTGCTGTTTCTTGATACACAGACGGGTAGCTTCACTGGGCCAGCTCCGAGTCCAGCCCCTCCTCATTCTTCAGAGGCTCTAGAGCCCAAGCAGTCAGCCAAGGCCTTTGTGGTTTCCCTGGACAGGGTATGAAGTTACGAAACCTGACGTCATCTTCAAGTTGGAGCAAGGAGAGGAGCCCTGGGTAGGCGATGGAGAAGTCCCTAGTTCCGACTCTCCAGGTGAGTGTGTGAGAGCCAGGTGGACGGGAGAGGGTGGACGTTCACTCTCAGCTGTCAGTGTGTTGCGGTCTTTGAAATGTGCTTTAGCGAGCTCTTCTCAAAATCTCTAAAGCTTTGGTGGTGATTCAGAACAACTGACGTGAGCTCCTCAGGTAAATCGCACTCAGGGAATGTCTCCAATGCTCACTACTGTATCCACCGCACCCAGCACAGCACCGGAGAAATGGAAGAAATCTACATATATTTGGTGTTCCATGAACTGCCACAGCAGCCTGTGCAGAAAGAATTAGCACTGGGCCTGAGACTACTCAGCATTTAAACAGTGTTTATGTCTCATTGCAGCGCAAAGTCAGTCCCCAAGACCATCCCATGTTCAGAGTCGCTAGAAGGACTCAGAGTATAGTTGTACTTGATGTTCAGATTTATTACAGTGACCTAATCAGGACACACAGCTTCACCCCAAGGGAAAAGTCACAGCAGACTCGAAGAATCCACTGCAGACTTCTTGGGCTCTCTCCCTCTACAAGGGCCACAGAGAGCTCACTCATCCCCCGGTGACGAAACTGCAGTGACGGGTGTGATATGTCTGCCCAGGGAAGCCAATGAGACTCACACCAGCCTTTCAGACCCTGGAAGGAGAGCATGGACTGTGTTTTTTGTACTCGGTCTGGGGCAGGGAGCCACTTTTATCAGGGAATGGTGGGGACACTCCCGAAACGCAAGTTCCCAAATGCCAGCCAAGGGCCACCAGCCTCACGGGCAGGCCTGTCTCTGCAGAGTAGTCTCAGGCCCAGTGCTAATTCTTTCTGCACAGGCTGCTGTGGCAGTTCATGGAACACCAAATATATGTAGATTTCTTCCATTTCTCCGGTGCTGTGCTGGGTGCGGTGGATACAGTAGTGAGCATTGGAGACATTCCCTGCCCGTGCAGTGCTTACTTTCTGGTGAGAGGATAAAAATGAACAAGTTAGCACATGACCTAGATAAAATGCAGACTCTGAAAGTGTGACTGTAGAAATAAATTAGGTGATATCAGAGAGAGTGTATTAGTCTGCTCAGGCTGCCGTAATGAAATAGTACAGACTGGTGGTTAAACAACAGAAAGTGACCCTCCCTGTTCTGGAGGCTGGAAGTCCAACATCAAGGCGGCAGATCAGATTCTGCTGAGGTCTGTCTTCCTGGATTGTAGACCCACCTTGTAGCCTTGTAACTCTGTCCTCACATGGCCTTTCCTCATTCATGCATGTTGGCGGAGTGGGGTGCTCTCTGGTGTCTCTTCTAAGGACACTAATCCTGTCAGATCAGGGCCCCACCCTTATGACCTCATTTAACCTTAATTACTTCCTTCAAGACCACATCTCCAAACACAGCCAAATTGAGGTAGGGCTTCAGCAAAGGAATTTTGAGGTGGGGCACAAACGTTTAGTCCATGACAGAGTAACATGGAGAAGCCAGTTCTGGACATGAAGACTGAAGTGAGCAGGCTATGTGAAGAACTGGGGGGAGGTGTCCCCAAAAGGAATGAGAGATAGGAATGCATTAGGAAGGGGCTCAGTGCCTGAGAAATGGAAAGGAGGGCTGTGAGTCACGGTCAGTGTGCCCGGGAGATAGAGGTGGAGAGAGTGCAGGGGCTGCATCGATCGTACATCAGCTTCTCAGCAATAGAAAGGAATCTGGATTGGCTTAAATCATTTTAAGTAAAAGTAAAGTTATCTGATTTGCATTTTTAAAAGTCAGTCTGACCACAGAATGGAAAATGTCCTTGGAGGCAGGGAAACCAATTAGAAGGATGTTTCATTGAGACAATGCGATGGATTAAACTACAGCAGAGAAAATGATGGTGAGAGTCGGAGTATTTGGGACATACCACAAAGGACCGAATACAAAGAATCTCATTTTTCTCATGGGAAAAATTAAAAATTTGGAAGAAGGTAGACATTTCCAAATGTGTACTTAGTTTAGTAATGTTTAAAGTAACATAAAATTATAACTTTAATTTACAAATCTTCCATTTTCTACGCTCACATTTCCTGATAGACTTTATTCAGAGTTGTAATGTACATCTCAAAATTAACATAGCTGCATAGACTCTTGATGTTAGTCTCCAGACCTCTTTTTCCCTCAGTCTTTCCAACTCAGTAATTAACACCGTAATCCTCAAACCCCAAATCTAGGCATCTTTCTTTATTCCTTGCTTTCCCTTATCCCTTCATGTCAAATCCATCAGCAAATGTTGATTCTACCTCCAAAATATATATGGCCGATAGGCACTTGTGGGTTTCCTGCAAATTTATTGCCCTTGATTAACATTGAAGTCCTTAAAAGTTTTTCGCATTACTGATTGCCTTTCATACCTGTGTGTATGACCTCAGAAAAAATTTCAAGTATAGATTGTTAGTGAAAAATAAGCCTTTTGAAGAACACTTAACAGTGCATTGGTGGCTGTGTTGTAAGGATATTGGAAATAGAGCTATGTAATAAATGACACTCCAGCTGTTGGCATATTTTAAGAATGAGAACTGTGTCTTGGGATAGTTTCAGTGAAAGAATACATGGATTTTAGAGTTTTGTACCTGAACATTTTAAATGAAAGATGATGTGTTTTGAATGTGTTACATGAAGTGGCTTTCTTGGTAATGATGTTGAAAATGTATATGGTAAGTTTAAGTAAAACTTTTCAGAAAATTTGAGAATAGGTAAAAGTACACAAAATATTTCTCATTCTTCAAGGTTGAAATGACTTTAGCCACTTAACTCTGTAAAACCTGTTAATTTTTTTCATAGTACTTTCCATAGTGTACGGTTGTGGTGTTTCTTAATATTATCTTTTTACTATCTTTTCCATTGGGATGTAAGTTTCATAATGGCAGGGGCTTGTTCTCTTGTGTCTCCAGCACCCCACACACTGCCTGGAACATGGTGTGTACTCAGTAGGTATTGAGTAAATAACTCCTCAGGACATTGGCTCAAAGCTTCTTCCAACCTCCTTTCATTGTTCTTGTATTTTTTTACATTCTCTCCCCATTTTATAAACTTCAGTTTGACAGCAACCAAAGGTAACTTAATCTACTGTCTGTTTCCTGTTTCTGTTTACATCATTTCTTTTATTTTTTGATACCTAGAAGATAGACATTATATTTGGGACTTATGTCAGACTAAGAAACAAAGCCTTAAGAAGTATTCATCCTCAAATAGCATTTCTCATTTTTTATTCAGTGACCACAATGATAGAGGGATTCACAGGGTTTTTTTTCTTTATAGAACAACTCTTACAAGTAAGCAGTCACATGACATGGCACCAAGATAACCAAGAGAAGCTTAAAAACAGGAAACGAGATCATGAATGTGATGCATTTGGAAAAAATTTCAATCTGAGCATGAACTTTGTTCCTTTAAGGAAATCAAACAATGAAGCTGATGTAGATGGATTAATTTTAAAACATCATTTAGATTTACTTATTCCAAAAGCAGATTATGGAAAAACAGAACCAGGTGACCTCAATGTTTTTGATGAGTTGTTTCTCCATACCAGACCTGAGGAAACTGATGCTTGGTTAAAATACTATGAATGTGATAAATATGATAAAGCTAGCTGTAAGAAGTCACAGATTATCATATATCACAGAACTCGTTTAGGGGAGAAGCTCTATGAGTGCAGTGAATGTAGGAAGCGCTTCACTAAGAAATCTAGTCTCATTAAACATCAGAGCAGACATGTAAGAGAGATAGCCTATGGCTGTGGGAAATGTGGCAAAACCTTTCCCCAGAAGTCGCAGTTTATTACACATCACAGAACTCATACAGGAGAGAAGCCTTATGATTGTGGCCAGTGTGGGAAGGCCTTCTCCCAGAAGTCACAGCTCACATCCCATCAGAGGACACACACAGGAGAGAAACCATACGAATGTGGTGAGTGTGGGAAAGCCTTCTCCCGGAAATCCCATCTTATATCACATTGGAGGACTCACACAGGAGAAAAACCCTATGAGTGCAGTGAATGTGGGAGGGCCTTTAGTGAAAAGTCAAATCTCATTAATCATCAGAGAATTCACACAGGAGAGAAACCTTTTGAGTGCAGAGAATGTGGGAAAGCCTTCAGCAGGAAGTCACAGCTTGTTACCCATCACAGGACTCACACAGGAACAAAACCCTATGGATGTAGTGATTGTAGAAAGGCCTTCTTTGAGAAGTCGGAGCTCATTAGACATCAGACCATTCACACTGGAGAGAAGCCCTATGAATGCAGTGAATGTCGGAAAGCCTTCAGAGAGAGGTCAAGTCTCATTAACCATCAAAGAACCCACACAGGAGAGAAACCTCACGGATGCATTCAATGTGGGAAAGCCTTTTCCCAAAAGTCACATCTTATATCGCATCAGATGACACACACGGGAGAGAAACCCTTTGTGTGCAGTAAATGTGGGAAGGCCTTCAGCAGGAAATCCCAGCTCGTTAGACACCAGAGAACTCACACAGGAGAAAAGCCCTACGAATGTGGTGAATGTGGGAAAGCCTTCAGTGAGAAATTAAGCCTCACCAACCATCACAGAATTCATACAGGAGAAAAACCCTATGTGTGCAGTGAATGTGGGAAAGCCTTTTGTCAGAAGTCACATCTCATATCCCATCAGAGGACACATACAGGAGAGAAACCCTATGAATGCCCTGAATGTGGAAAAGCCTTTGGGGAGAAGTCAAGTCTTGCAACTCATCAGAGGACTCATACAGGAGAAAAACCCTACGAGTGCAGAGATTGTGAAAAAGCCTTCTCCCAGAAGTCACAGCTCAATACCCACCAGAGAATCCACACCGGAGAGAAACCCTATGAGTGCAGTCTTTGTGGGAAAGCTTTCTTTGAGAAATCCGAGCTAATTAGACATCAGAGAACTCACACAGGAGAAAAACCTTACGAATGCCCTGAATGTAGGAAAGCCTTCAGGGAGAAGTCAAGTCTCATCAATCATCAGAGAACACACACAGGAGAGAAGCCCTTCGAATGCAGGGAGTGTGGCAAGGCATTCTCTCGGAAATCACACCTCATCCCACATCAGAGGACACACACAGGAGAGAAGCCCTACGGGTGCAGCGAGTGTAGGAAGGCCTTCTCTCAGAAGTCACAGCTTGTCAATCATCAGAGAATTCACACCGGAGAGAAGCCTTATCAATGCACCGAATGTGGGAAGGCCTTTTCCCAGAAGTCACAGCTCATTAACCATCAGAGAACTCACACAGGAAAGAAGTCCTAGGCATGGAGTTAACATGAGTCTCTGAGGGAGATCTTGCCTCATTGTGCCTGAGAAAAGGCAGTTGTGCTAAGTCAGATGACAGTCATATCTCCCTGTCTGTCTGGGGACGTTACGGTAGGAACTCTGAGTGAGGTTCTGTAGGGAACGCTTACAGCAGATGTTTGTACCTGTTTGTATCAGAATTCATAGAGTAGAATGAGCCTATGAAATGCAGTGGATTTCAGAAACCTCTCCAACCTTATACAGTAGAAAATGAACAGCAAAGAGGCACTGTGGACTATGGACATCAGAAAGCCTTCCAGCAGTCAGGGCTCATTAGCTTTTGGAGATATTCCCACTGGAGGTAAACCCTAGTCCAGTGAGGGAAGAAAACCCATGAATGCAGCAAGTGACATGTTTTCATCCAGAAATGACAGTTCATTGTACGTAAGAAAATGCCCTCAGGAATGAAACGCTATGAACATACTAAATATGGGACAATCTTTAGCAAGTAATTCAACTGTATTAGATTTTGGAGAATTCGTATTGTGGGTAAACCTAATTTAATGTCATTGGAAATATGTGTCCCTAGAAATAATGCTACAAAGGGAAGGCATACAGTTTTTATAAACATGGGTACCAAGATATCCTATTTAAATGGTTGATGGATGTTCACTTTGAAGTATGAAGTTTTTAAAATATGTGAATAAATTGAATCATTGAAACATCTAAATAAGAAATTTCTCAGTGGTATTTATGGCTTGTTTTCCTGTGTCACATAATGTGTATTTTGGAATTGTATATGATGATGTAATTGGGAGCATGAAATGTATGTGGCCTTGTAGTGCCCCTGATGTCTGTGAAGACACAACACATGCAGCCGGTTTTTCTATTATAATGATACTATAAAAATGGCAACTGATATAACATGTCTTATTGCTAAATGAGTAGCTTAAGTAATAACACCACATCTCTTTTTTCCTTACGGTTTGTTGGCATATAAAAGGGGTCTGTTGTTACTTTCTCTTCAGTAACAAAAGCCAAGCTTGTGTAAAGTCTTGTGCATCCTCAGAGTCTGAGAAACAGTTTCTATAAAACCTAGTTAACAAGTATTCAAAGCAGGAGCCACACAACAGCACTCTGCCCTGACACACTGAGTGAGCCGAAGGAGGCGGGCGAGAACTGTGACTTGGCACTCAGGCCACACCGAGGCAGCGCCGGGCGCAGCCTGTCCCCCAAGAAGGCCTCCATGCTGCACGCCAGGTGCAGTGCTGTGTAACGCGAGTGCAGCTTAGACTGCAGTGCACTGTGACAGAATGTCGTGCGTGCTGAGTGCTGCTGCTGCATGTTTGATATTTCATAAAATACCTTGTAAAAAATTAGATGGAGAAACCAATTATTTAACAGTCACTCTTCAGAAAGTGTAAAATATAGAGAATTTTGTGGTGAGGAATATATTTTTGATGTATTCAAGGAAGCCTGTTTTGCCTTCCAGCAAATTTCTGTGACTACTGGACGAGTATTAGGAAACGGGAGTTTCATTATTTCATCATTTGAAATATTTGTGTCTCCTTCCTTCACAGTTGCATCATCCACACGAGAGACAAACAAACAGTTACAGGGTGATATTTTACTTTGTGTTTTTTCCCCTTTTTTTCTTGCCATCTATCATGATTCTCTTCCCTAGTCCCAGAGATTGATTAATTAGGTCTTGGACTGAGCTCAGGAGTCTGGTCTAAAAGTTTCCTAATTTTGCTCACTCCAGTTCTAGATTATTCCATTAACCAGTTAAACCTAGTATTTTCTTCACTGGATAATGGAACTTCGGCACTAGCCTATTGATTGAATACCCTAGAGCAGGATCTTTTTCTAAGGGTCGGCTGTTAGTCATGGGGAGGGCTGACACTCCAGCTGAGGTCCAGTTTATCAGAAGGCCTGACGAGGAGACCCAGGCATGTGTAGGACTCACTGGGAGCATTCTGTTCTGAAGTGTCATGAGAGGACTCTGATTCTGAAATTAGAGATTTTTAGTGTCCGTTTTTTAAATTACCTTGGTAAATCCCCCAAAATGTGTCCCCACATTTCCCCTCTTGATTCCTACCACAAACCCCACATCAAGAAGAAAACTAGTTTTAAAGTTAGGCCGGATTTACATACGGTTTCCTGGAGCCCGTGGGGTGCGCTGAGGGAGAGCACTCAAGGAGACAGAGACGAGTCCCCACCTTTGCTTTCCTCTCAGTACCCAGGGCCTTCCACTCTCCCGGAGACAGTTCAACAGGGACAGTTTCTGCTGTGTTCTTTGACTAAGCAGTGGGTTTTTTGGAGGTGCAGTCTGAATTTTGGGGCCTGTCCCAGGAGTGCCTTCCGTTCAGCTTTTCTCTGTGGGCTTTGATATCTTCTGACATAGTTATGTCTGTATGGATCCATGTGTTCCTGGTATTTTGGTTTCGGGAACATCACTTGTCAATGCTGAGATGAAGTGAACCCAGAGAATACCAGATTTATCTCACAATGTCTGCGTTAAATAGCAAAATGTGGATCAATAGGCATTTGGAATCTACACTTGAGACCTCAGCCATCTGGTCATTCATTCCAGCAGTCGGTGCCAGGGTGTCAGTTTCAGGGGGCTTGTTAGTCCTCAAGTACGGCCCCAATCAGCCTTCAGACACTCAGCACCTTGTCCAGCCTGAGAGCTGGCGACCGAGCTCAGCCGTGACCCTGCAGCTGTGTGCACACTTTTTGCACCTTGCCTTCATTCTTTCTTAGTCCATTTTTCACACTTACACATAGTAGTTATTTTAAGATGCAATTCTGATTCCAAACCTGTGTGTTGAAATAATTGTGGACTTAAGAAAGTGTGGTATCATGGTATTGAGGACTTTCATACAAATCCATGCCTCTCCATCATTTCTGAATACTTTAACTTTCCTCCCACACATTTTTTTGGCCTTCTTGAACTACTCACAGTTCTTTGAGATTTCTACAATCTCTCATCTTATGCTTTTTGCAAATCTATGGAAATGCCCTTTTTCCTTGTTAATGCCTACCCAACCTGTATGAACCTGTACATGTGTTTGTGACTGTGATAATATAATCATTTCATGTTTTATCTTTTCCACTAGAAAGCTTCTGGGAAGCTGGGACTGTCTTGTTTGTCTATATAATTTTAACAATTGAAGCTGAAATACATACATGTGGGGGCTATCAGTGGCTGTGTTTTCTACCACTTGGAGAAGCAGAGTCTGCACTGGGAGAGAAGAATGAAGCCTTCACAGAAGCAAAGTCAAAGGACAGTCCTGACTGAGTCCCAGTTTCTGGTTTTTCTTGTCTTGCTGTCCAGATTCATCTCTGCCCTCTCCATGCCTTGATTGTTGGGTTCTTCTGTGAGATATCGCACATATCCTAATAAAGTTCCATGTTTGCTCCGTCTGGTTCAAGTTGTGTTTGTTACTTACAACCTGATACCCCTCACTAACAGAGCAAGTCCGGCTGTGTCGTAAATTGGGTTCTCTGGAAGCAGATACTGAGATGAAGTTTGGGGTGCAGGAGGTTTATTGAGGATCAGCGGCTGTGATGTGATGGGAGAAAAATTAGGAAAGGGTTGCTCAGAGGAAGAAGTCAGACTCCGTTGTGGGTTGTTGAGACCTTAGCCACACCGTGAGGAGCTCTGCAGCAAGGATTGCTCGTGGAGCGTCTCCTGTCAGGCCCAGCCGGTCAGGCCTCCACAGCCGTGAGTTGCTCCGTCAACAGAGGCGGGCGAGCGGCCTTGGGAGGGGAGTGAGCGCAGGTGCAGCAGCTCTTCAGCTGGAAAGGCTGACACTGGAGGTGGTCTGCTGACCCTCTGCCTGCAAAGTGTGTCCTTGAAGAGGGCCTGGGTGACACATGGAGACTACACAGTCCATCCCTTCCACTGTTTAGATCCATTTTCCCAATATTAGGTCTCTCTGAGGACAGACTACAGCCCCTACTGTTGGACTTGTTTTCCCTCACCTAATATCCATTCCAGGTTTTCCTCACACAGTTACCCCCTCTGCTGGCATCCATGGCTCTCTTTTTTCATTTTGTTTTGTTTCTTTCTTTTTTTTTTTAATTTTTACTGGGTTAATGATAGGTTACAATCTTGTGAAATTTCAGTTGTACATTATTGTTTGTCAGTCGTGTTGTAGGTGCACCCCTTCACCCTTTGTGTCCACCCCCCACCCGACCTTTCCCCTGATAGCCACTAATCTGTTCTCTTTGTCTACATTTTTAAATTCCTCATATGAGTGGAGTCATACAGAGATTGTCCCTCTCTATCTGGCTTATTTCACTTAACATAATTCCCTCAAGCTCCATCCATGTTGTTGCAAATGGGACGATTTTGTTTTTTTTTACTGCTGAGTAGTAGTCTATTGTATATATATATATACCACATCTTCTTTATCCAATCATCTGCTGATGGGCATTTAGGTTGCTTCCACGTCTTGGCTGTTGTAAATATGCTGCAGTGAACATTGGGGTGCATAGGACTTTTCATTGTGGCTCTCTTGATGGCATTATGCAGACTCTCATTCCTGAGGACATCAGCCCTGGTCACCATACCCTTCAGACTTGAGTTGATGTAATTCCATTACCATCACAGCTGGTCAAGGACGTCCCAAGGAGCACCTCAGTGGATCACCCGAATCCACTCCTGTGCCTCCCCCACCCTGTTGTGTAACAGCTGCCCTGCTTGCTCCTCCTCATGTGTCAAATGCCCTGCAAGGACAGTGACACCTCCCCTGACCTGCTGGCCCCTAGACACGGGGAGCACAGTTCCCATGTCCTATCTGTAGCTTACAATTAAGTCCCTTGGTGAAAAGTGTGTCCCCTTTGGGGATGAAGACCTCTAACTCCACTGAGCCCACAGTTGTGGATACAGGAAGCACACAATGCCATGGAGGGTCATTGGTAATGGCGGTTGGTGACGCCATTCCTGCTTCCACACAGTGGTCCCTAGACCCGTGTATCCTTCCATCTTGGGGACACAGCACCATGTAAAGGTCTTTCATCTAGTACATATGCTGCATCTGAAAGATGGCACCCTTTTCTGAGGACGTTGCTTCTGAGCTGGGGCTTCAGCTGTGCCGTCACTAGGCCATTCCAATGCTCTCTTGCACCAGCAGCTGCTGTAAGGTGAGGCGTGTGAAATTCCCAGTGCGCCCTTTTGTACTGGGCGTATTCCTGCATCCGCTTTGCTGCAAAGACCCCCTCTGGTCTGATGCAGTATGTGTGGGCTCCCATACCGGTTGATGAGACATTTTTAAGCCTTTGGATAGTGGTGCTTGCTGAGGCCCTGTGGACAGGAGAGAAAACCCATACCTGGAATACGTGTTTGTTGTTTCCTGTGAGAGCAAACACTAGCCTTTTCAAGGCCAAAATAGTCAAATTGACACCAAGTGCCAGTTGGTCTTCTCAAGGAATGATGCCATGTTGGGGCTCAGCCTCCATCTCTTGTTATGGACATTTGGTGGTGGCAGTAGCCAGATCAGCCCTGGAGAGAGATTCTGTGCTGCTGGACGGGATCGACGTTCTGGGCAGTCAGTCACCTCTGCGTCAGATCACTGGTCTTTGGTTAAGGGCCACCATAGTGGGGAAGGCTAGATGGAAGGCTCTGCAACTTACCCCCCAGGTAAGATAGTAAATAAAAGACAATACTCCATTCAGGGGAGGGGAGTGAGGGAGGGAGGCGGAGATTCGTGCTATTCCTACAAGATGCAGTGGTGGTGGTCCTACCACAGCCCTGTTTCATTCAGGAGTAAAGACCTTGTAGAAGCCCAACGACTCCTGGTGAATGATTCTAGACCAGACACAAGCTCAGCCAATAGTAGCTTCACTTGCAGACATAGCATTGTTTCTAAAGCAGATTTATATGCCCTCGGGTACATGGTATGCAGCATTCCTTTTGACAAATGCATTCTTTTTATCCGACTCAGGAAAAAAGATCAGAGAAGGTTTGCATTAACACGGAGCAGACATTATACTCTCACAGTTTTACCCAAGGGCTGTCGTGATACAGTCTGAAGAGATACAGACTATCGGACCTTCCACCGAACATCACAGTGACCCATCACAGCAGTGAAATCACTCTGGTCAAGCAGGATGAGCAAGAGGTGGCTGGCATGTTGGAGACCCTGACACCCTACATGTGTTCCAGGGGATGGGCAACAAGCCCTGTAAAGGTTTAGCAACTTACCACAAGAGGTAGCACATGGTTCCGATTTTTGCATTATATATTTCCTTTATATATTATTTAGGAAGTTTTGGTAGGCTGTTTCTCTAGTTATTTATATATTTATTGACTTCAAATTATACATGTTTTCTTATTAATTTTGGAATATTTTCTGTATCTAGTTATGTTGAATTTTTCATTATAATATTTATTGGTACATTCTGTTTTATTCTTTCATCTTGGCAGAAGTTTGTCTATTAGCTTTTACAGTGAACAGGATGATGATTTTGTTGATCTGTCAGTATCATTGTTTGTTTAGTTGATTAGCTGAAAGCTGGACTTGACAGAAGCCGATACTAAGATGTCAGAAATTCCTTGGTATAATATAGAAATTTAAGGAAATATGATTGTTGATATAGATTTGTCATGAGTAATCCACTCACCAATTCCCTCAATTTTGACCTCCAATGGGGGCCAGAAGACACTTCTTTTACCAGGGCATTGAGAAATTCCTGGGTGAGGGGATCACCAGCATCCTGTAAAAATGTGCTTATGGGGGCTGGCCCTGTGGTACGGTGGTTAAGTTCCGTGCACTCTGCTTCGGAGGCCTGGGTTCACAGGTTCAGATCCCAGATGCAGACCTACACCACTCGTCAGCCATGCTGTGGAGGTGTCCCACGTACAAAGTCAAGGAAGACTGGCACAGATGTTAGCTCAGGGCAAATCTTCCTCACACATGTACAAAAAATACAGGAACTGGATCTTCTTGAGGATAGACCCTGTAATTGGCTCACTACTGTAAAACTTAGGAACCACCCACAGGCCATTTTACCACTCTGTCAGGCTGACTGCTTCTGAGTAAGCAAATAAATGTTAATACCAGTGGTCTTAACCACGATCACGATCCCATTGTTACGCTTTCTTTGCCTTAAAATGGGTCATTGGACCTGAAGCTAGCTGACACGCATGGGATGACTCGCACTGTCCTCCGTGTGCTTTCCCTCCTCTTCTCGGTGTTACTGTGAGACGTGAGAGTCCACGCACTTTATGTCCACCACCAACATACAGAGTTCAACCACATCACCTTCTCCTCAAACTTCCTTGTCCCTGATGTTCCAGTTTTGTTCCCATCAGGAGCCTAACAAGCAGCCAAGTCAGTTACCTATGTCAAGTTAGTGTCTATTCACATTTCCAGCCATCCCAGCTTCCATATGAAGTAAATTTCCAAGGGTACCTAGCTGTGACCACTGGGAAAGTTTCCCTCTGACTGTCCTTTAGGGTCTTCACAAAATGAGGGGCTAACATGTATCAGCGGTCCTTTCCGGATGGCTCTGATGCCTCTGTGAACTGGGCCTGAGTTGTTTCCTGTGCTGCCGGGTGGTTGTAGGGAAGCCCAGGAGGCCTAACTGCCTGCTGAAGGGAAGGCTGCACGCATCTGGACTCCCGTTCACGCCTTCACTCAGGCTCTCTGGGCTTTCCAAGGCCTGATCCCAGAACAGGGAGTCGCAGCAGCAGTCAGTGAGCCTGATGATGTCTCGTGACAGCTCACAGCAGCCACGTGCCACGTGGTGGGCCAGTGTTCCGTGTCTGAGGGGCCTGCAGTGTGCCAGAATCCATTTTTCAAATGTGTCCTCTGCCACAGAAGCCAGGGCCTCACTACAGAATCCCAGAACCCTCTAGCTCTCCCAGCGGTTGAAGTGGACTCCACGCGGCATCCTTACCTGCCTCAGAGGCGTCTCCCTCAGCCGTCTGCTGCACCGTGTGGCCTTGCGTGTGGGATATCCTGCACGCGCCCTGAGCCTGCTGCAGAGCCCAAAACTGGAAGCCTTCCAAGCTACCCAAGAAATTGGTCAGAGAGGAATTTCCATACTGTGTGTTCCATACTGCCTTCCAAATGCAGAGAGGTCCACCAAGCCGTGTACCTCTTTCTGGTGTGGGGTGTGAATTTTAATAACTTGTCCCTTACCTTGGAGGGATGTCCTAGCATTCCTTAGTTCACTAAACTTCTAAAAACGTCACTGTTACGAGGCCCCTAAATTTTGGTGGGGTTCACCTCGCACCTTCTGGCACATGTGTGTGTTATCCTGGTGCTTGCTGCTGCTTGCACAGAAGTTACAGACCCGCCCTCCACAGGGCCCAGGCCCCAGGCCAGCATCTCTGACCAATTTCTGCCTGCTATGGGGTTATGCCTGCTGGTGACAGATTCTTACTTTTCCTTCATCTGAAGGTCATCATCGGGACGTCTCTGTTTCTCCTTCATTTCTGAAGAGTATTTTTGCTAGATAGAGAATTAAGCATTTACAGGTTTTTTTTCAGCACTTGGAAAATGTGTCACCTCATTCTGGCCTCCATGGTTTCAGATGAGAAATCCACTGTCACTTAATTGTTCCCCTATAGGGAATGTATTGTTTCTCTCTTCAAATCGAACAGTCACAATTGAATTTCTAATGAATTTTGTATAGGGAATTTGACAGTATTATTCTAAAATTTATCTAGAAAGGCAAACTCATAAGAATAACCTAGAAAAATTAGAGAAGGAAGAATAAGAGGGGTCATGCCCTACCAGAAAGCTATAGTAATTAAAACAGTGTGATACTGGTACATGGATAGATCAGATTAGTGGGACAAAACAGAGGACACTGAAAGAGACCCCAATCTAAGGGAATTTAGTATTAGAAAAGTATAGGATACATTTTAAAACTTGGTATGTGGATACCCTCTCTAAACAAGAGAAGTTCAAAAGCCAAATGGGAAAAGACTGATAGATTTGACCGAATAAAAATTTCAAAGCACACACCTGCACCACTGCACTGCATACAAAAGGAAAATACATTCCGAGGGAAAAAATGACTTGTGAGAATATGCTGTATCTGCAACAGTTATATTTATAGAGACAGAAAATCCCACCACACAAAGAGCCCCTTCAAATCACTCATAAAGATACAGGGATCCTAATAGGAAAATGAGCAAAGGGTATGAACAGGTATTTCACAGAAGATAAATAAGAACTAGTCAATAAGCAAAGTTACTTATTCTCACACAAAGTAAGTTGAACCAAGTTTTTTAACTCACCATATGACAAAAATTAAATTTTGATACTATCCATTGGTCATTCAGTGAATAAATTCGTTGAACCCTTGCTCTGTGTCAAGCATATGCTAGTTAAGGGCATAATGACAAGCAGAACAGTCAGTCTCTGGACTCAGTGCTTTTAGTCTAGTGAGGGTGACAATTACTAACAAAATACACAGATGCCCATATATAATTACAAACATAATTGCAAATTATGTAAACACTAGAGAGAATTAAGCATAGAAATCAGTGAGAGTGCACAATCAAATGGACCTTACTCAGAGATCGCAATGGGATCAGCGAACACTGCTCTGAGGAAGAGTTGTCTGAGATGAAATATAAAGGATGAAATCAAATGAACGAATGAAATTATGGTGTGAAGGGACCGATAGCCTTTTCAGGTAGAGCAAATTAACATGCTCAAAGGTCCTGAGATGTGTGGCTTTTGGGGAAAGGAGGTTAGCACAGTCAGAGGAGGAGAGTAATGTAAGAGCTTGAACAGACAGATGCAGCGTTGTGGACCATGTTAAGGACTTTGCCTTTACTTCAGGGCAATCAAAGGCCATCAAATTGTGTTAAGCAGAGGAATATGTTTGTAAGTGGTTTTATAAACATCAGGCTGAATTGCGTGTGAATAAAAGATTTGGGGAAATGGATGTGGTGAAGTTATAGCAAGATTCCAAGTGAGAAAAAAATAGTTTGAACAAGATTAGTAGTTGAGATTAAACAGGATACATGTCAATCTCATCATGTCCCAAAATAAACTCGTTTCTTCTCTCCTAAATTTTTTTGTGTTTCCCTGTCTTCATCATCTTAGTGATTTTTTAAAGTGATGTTCCAAAAGATATGGGCAAGTTGTCTGTGGTATAAGTGGAAGTTGAAGTCATGAGAGTGGCTAATATAGTGCTCCAAGAGGTTTTAAAGAATGAACCTCTAGAAACATTTCACCCAAGCAAGAAACCTAGCTCCTCCTTCTCTCCCATCTACCATATCCATGTCATTACTTAGATTCTTCCTTTAAATTGTTTCTTGAATCGGTCTCCCCTAACCCCCATGCACTAGTTCTGATCAGTCTCCAGAAGACAGAGCTACTATTTCACCTTCATTGGCCTTCCTGGCTCAAGTCCTCCTTCTCTTCAATTTACCCTTAACACCGGGCACTAGAACGCAAATATGACTATATCTTACCCCTCCTTACGACTTCAATGTCTGCTCATTGCACAACATGCCAAGTCTTTCACAAGGCCTTGCTTGCTTTTTCAGTTTTATCTCTTTTTGCACTAATACCAGCTCAGCACCAGGTTGACATAAGGGAAACCATATTGTAGAAAAGAAACCATATTGTAAGTGTGAATGACTGCTGATTGACTAACCCAGCTGGATACCACCCTCCCCTCTGGGAGATCCACCTGCTCTGTAGATTTTATGGCCCCTCCCAGCTGTGATGAGTTGGTAACTTTGTTCTGAGTTCCTTAGGAATGTGATGACCCCAGGCAGAGTCTATGCTGACAGCCATCATCAATGACAACTGAAAGATCTGGTGTGGTGACTCTGGCAATTCTTTATAATTAAATTGGGGATCAAGAGTGTCTAAACTGTATGCATCAGTGACTCAACAGCCCCCTCTCCAGAGTCATGGGGGCAAAACAGAAGTGACTCTGATTCATTCCATGGTCCCCCTCCGTGAACCCCATTCAGCAGGAAGTAGCCAGACAAGACGACCCTATTCTCCTTAACAGCAGATGATTATGCTAGGTTACAACTGACAGTGGGGAGTCATTGGTGCCACTCACGTAGACAGTAATCTTTACTATACATATTAAAGATTTTATTATTATCTTTAAATCAGGGTATAGGGCATTGCTCTGATCTTTGATGCATATCCAGTGAAACAAAAGATTATCAGGAACTAAGAACGGATGTTTGCCCCATCCGGAGACCTGCCCCTATCTAAGTGGCCCGTAGTCTTTGTCGTGTAAGACATTCTTGCAGACATCAGCTATCTTCTCGCTTGCTAGCATCTGTAATCAAGCCCTTACTACCACCTGGCCTCTCCACTGCTGCGTCTTGAGGCGGGCATACGACTCCCCTTGGGCGGTGACACCATCTCTTCCTTGCCTTCTTTCCACCAGGCCAGTGAATTTCTTTCTTTTTACCGTCTTCCAGTTTTTACAATGGGCCATTTTTCTTTCCTGCCTCCAAGTCCTGTTCTCGCAAACTGTTCCCTCCACCTGGAGTAATCTTCCCTGATTGAGTGGGCCGACTCTTTCCTAACCGCTTCGTTTCAGTACAAGCTTTGTCGCCCCGCCTCCCGCCCACTCAGACTCCGAGCTCTCCGCCGGCAGGGAGGGGTCCTACTCGCTCCCCAGACCCCCGCCGTGTCCCGGGACAGCGTCCCGCGCACCAAGGCGAAAGGCGCCCTCGGGTCACTCGTCGCGCAGCCGTTCTAGCTGCTCTTTCCGCAGGGCTTCAGGGCGGGTCAGAGCCCGGGAGCGTGAGGAGCCGGGGCTGCCCTCGGGGCTGTGTTCCCTCAGCCCGAGGGTCTGCGACAACTGCATCTCGTTAGGACAATTGTCGGAGGCTGCGGGTGTCCGATGGAAGTGCCACGGCCGCAGTCGGTCCTGGGAATTGTAGTTGTTTGAGGGTGGACCTCTTGGTCTCAGGCTGAGGGGCGTTCTGGGAGTTGTAGTTACCTGAGGTCAATGGCCTTTGTCTCAAGGCGTCATGAGCTCCGGCGCGGGGCATTTTGGGAGTTGTAGTGTGTGTGGGGGGGGGGCGGGGGGGGGGGTGGGGGGGGGGAAGCACTTCCTTCCCGCGCAAGCCGCAGGGGATCCGGCAAGTGCAGCGTCTGAGCCGGCGGTCGCCGTCTCGCGCCGTGGCACGGCGTGGGCGCGGGGCGTTCTGGGAATTGCAGTGTCTACGTGGGGAGCCCTTCCTTCCCTGCGGAGGCCGCAGTGGGTCCTGGGAAGTGCAGCGTCTGAGCCCGGCGGTCGCTGTCTCGGGCACCGTGGGCGTGGGCGTGGGGCGTTCTGGGAATTGTAGTGTGTGTGAGGGGAGTCCTTCCTTCCCCGCGGAGGCCGCGGTGGGTCCGGGAAGTGTAGGCTCTGAGGCCTGCGGCCGGGTACACGGGTCGGTCCTTGCGGCTCCGGAAGGCGCGGTTTGCGCGACGCGAGCGGCAGATCCGCAGACGCAGAGCCGAGTCGGGTTAGGGAGCGCCGAGGGCCGGAGGCGGCGGGCCCGGCGCCCGGAGCGCTCGGCGGGCGTTCTGCGGGGAGGGAGCCCCTGCGCCGAGGCCGTCTCCCCCACCGCCCTCCGGGCGCCATGTCTCAGGTAAGCGGCCCGGCCCGCTTTCTCGCGCGCCACCGCGTCTGCGGACGTGGGGACGCCGGCCGTCCGCCCGCAGGCTCGCGGGGGCCGAGGCTGACCGACGACCAGGGAGGCCGGGGCGCCCTCGTGGAGGACGGGGCTCGCTGGGCCTGCCCGGCCGCGCCTGTTGTTTTCCCGGCGTCCGCGTGCGGCGCCTCCGTCGTGGCCTCAGGCGCGACCCGAGACCAGCGGCCCAGGCGTCGCCTGAGGACCTGCCGGCAGGGGGCTCCCGGCCCGCGGTGTCCGCCCGCGGCCCTCTGGGTGGCTCGCGCCCACACAGGACGGCGCCCTCGGCGGGGAGGCTCGGGCTCGGCGCAGTCGTGGGCCCGGCGGCGGCGCGAGGCCGGCCGCCCGCCAGTGCCTGCGGTTAGGTCCGCGTCTCGCTCCCGCGCTTGCCCTGCTGGTCTTGAAGCTCCGAGGCTCTCCGGCTCTTGCTGGGGCGTCTGTTCCACCTGTGCTGCAGATCCCACTGTTTACGAGACAGCTTCCTTTATTAGTCAATAGTCTTTATTAAAAAAATTTAAACTGTAAAATAAGACTCTGCCCTACGTGTGGTCTGGGACCTTCTAAAATTCATGGCCATGTCTAGCGTGCTGTGGATCATTCAAGTGGTGCAAAACCCGGCTGCAGAGCAGCGGCTTATTATCCGCGTAACCTTGCGGGGAAAGCTTAGGCTCCGTCCCGGGGGGCGCTCGCCCCTTTTGGAGAGCGCCTGGGACTGCGCTGTTGCTGCGGTTGCCGCTAAGTGTCCCAGTTCTGCCTACAGCAATGGGGACGGGGGCGATCAACTCGAGCGCGGAGCTGCCGTTATCTGCTACAGCCAGTTGTTACCGTGAAAAATTCTTGCCAAGTCGTATTAAAACAGGCTAGTATTCAGAAAAATATACATCGTCTGTTAAACATGAATGGTCTTTACTATTCATAAAGTATTCTAATATCTTAAGAATTTTTACAACCAAAGCCAGAAATCCATGTTGTTCACATGTATGATCCTTTATCTTTCACAAAATTGTAAGTTATCTCAGGACAAATCACGTGTTTTCTCCTTTTCTCCAGCTGTACAACAAAACCAAACAGCTAGGCTCTTAGTAATACTCTCAATAATTACTCAGAATTCTGAAAACTCCCATTGCCACTGCTGACATACCACTGTCCACCCTCCACAGTGGGCCTCGTCTCACCCCTTGGTCAGGGCCTTTGGGAGCGCGGGTGCTGGTTGTGCAGATGTCTGCATGTTCTCCCAGGGGTCGGTGACATTCGGAGATGTGGCCATAGACTTCTCCCGGGAGGAGTGGGAGTGGCTTCAGCCTGCTCAGAGAGATCTGTACAGGATTGTCATGCTGGAGAACTACGGCCACCTGGTCTCCCTGGGTAAGTACTCATCTCCCCTCAGTCAGAATCTGACCCTTAGGGTGGCTGTTGTGAATCTTGATTATCAGGCTGAATATTCCCAAGGGAGGTGTGTTTTTGTTTTTTTAGTTTTTAAGATGGAGATTACAACTTCACCTGATCTTTAGACATCTTTCATACTTGCATCTGGCATTTCTTTTAATGGCCCCCTTTTCTGAGGATTTAAGGACTGATTTTGAATTTATTTCATTTTCTGTAAGCAGGTCTTAACATTTCTAAGCCAGATGTGGTTTCCTTATTGGAGCAAGGGAAAGAGCCTTGGTTGGGGAATGGAGATGTGAGAAGAGATCTCTTTTCAGGTGAGTGAGTTAGATGCTGGTGGGGAAGATTTTTAAAATAACAACTAGTCAATGAGAAAGCAATATTTTTTTATATGTTGGTTGGAAAGTTTTCCCTTAAAGATACTAGAGATACAGGGACTGTGAAGTCTTGCCCACAGCTCCTAAGGGACCACTTCACACCCACTTGCCAGTCTGCCTTCAGTTCTCATCTTATCCTTTCCCCACTTTCTCACAGACAGATGTGTCCTTTCTTTGCATTGTTAGCTCTGTCTGGGTGCTGAACTTCATTTCTTTTTGATTTCTCCTTTCTTAAAATTGATGTATGTTTCTATTGCCTAAATTAAAAGGTATATTGTTTTTTTATATTGCTGTTCTATTTAATCATCTTGGAAAGGTTAATCCAATACCCTTTGATTAACCGATGGCTTCATTCATTCATTCATATATTCACTTAACAATACTTATTGAAATTTTAATCTCGTCAAGACTTTTTCTTAGGTGCTACAGAGACTATAAGTCATACAAAAGTGTAATAACTGTCAAGGAAGTTATGGCCTAGTGAGATAAAATGGGTCTGTAAATGACTTTGTTAGAGTTGGCAGTTCAGCAGTGAGAAAAAAAGAATTTCCAAGTGGTGTTTTAGGCCTGGATAATTTGGATAGGGATTATAGTAACAGAAACACAAGAGATGGGAACAGGGTTGGTTTTGTAGAAAAGGTGATGAATTAGTTTGAGATATGCTTGATGTGAGTAGAGGATGATATTCCCAAGTTAAGATGTGCAACACACTGTTGGAATATATCTTAGAAAAAATGCAAATTAAAGATGTAGGTGTGGGAATCTTATATTAAGAAGCAAAAATTGAAGCCATGAGGTTGAGAAGTGCTCTGAAAGCCTTTTTCACCTTAGGTGGACAATAGAATTGCTGGTGAAGCTCTTTAAAAATAAATATGGCCACCCCCCCACCCTTGCAGATTTTGACATGGAAGATCTCTGGAATTTATATGTATTTATGAAAAGTTCCAAAAGTTCTATAGTTGCTTCTGAAGCAAACTTCCAGCGGAGGCATCCTGGCCTCTAGTGGTCCTGTTGAAACAGCAGGAGGAAAGCTTACAGGGAAGCAGCAGCCTGGAAGGCCTGCTGAGGGACCAGGAGAAGGTGCCACGAAAACTGAGCGCTGGCTTTAAGGGGAGACCTGCAGGAGGACACAGCAGAGGACGTGGAAGGAAAGGACTGATGGGGGCTGAAGTCACGAGGGGGAACGAGGGCAGGGAGACTTCATTTAATGTTTGAGTGGAAGAAAAATGTCCTTTTCTCAATGTTTTTAAAATAATAAAACCAATAAAACTATGTACAGAGGAAGTGAGGTAAAGGACAAATGGAAAAATTGTTTCTAATTCTATGACTGTAATACAGCTCTCGCAGTCTGTATTCCTTCCAGTACTGTTTTTGGAAGGTGAAATGTCATACAAATATTGCATAAAACATAAATGTGCAGCTTTCAAAATTATTAACAGACACCTATGTAACTGCCACTCAGGTCAGTAAACAGAACACTGCCAGGTCCCTAAGAGCTTTCTGTGTGTCCTCGCCAGTCATCACTCCCCCCCGGCCCAAAGGGCATGGTCTCCTTACTTTAATGCTAGTAACTTCCTTGGTTTTCTTTAGAGCTTTATCAGCTGTTTGTATATCTGATCACTACAGTTTGGATTTGTATGTTTGTGAACTTTATATAGAGGGGCTTATAATGTATCTATTGTGATTTGCTTCTCAAGATTATTTTAAGATTTATGCATTTTGCATATTGCTCTAGCAGTTTGGTTCATTGTACAAGTACACCCCAATTTACCCATTCTATTATTGAAGGCTTTCTTGGTTTGTTTGCAATTTCGGGCTGTTTGCAAGCAGTGTTGCTGTTGTCCCTGTATCCTGGCACATACCGGCACAGGTTTCTAGGACTGGAATTGCTGGGTCAGAGGCTCATGCACCTCTTCCCCATCATTAGGATAATGCTGAAATGTTTCCAAAGTGCTTTTACTGACTTACACTCCCACAAGCACAGGAAGTGCGCTCCCCACACTCACACTGTGCAGTACTGTCAGGCACTGTTTATTCACCTCTCAGAAGAGTGTGCAGTGCCGGCTTATTGTGGTTTTAACTTGAATTTTTCTGACTACTGATGAGGTTGAGCACCTCTTCATGTGTTTATTGGACATTGAGACACCCTCATTTGTGTAGCACCTCTTGAAGGTTTTGCTCATTTATCTACTGGATTCTCTTGTCTTCTCTTATTTGTAGGAGTTACATATTTTGGATACAAATCCTTTGTTGATTATATTCATTGAAAATATCTTCTCTCATATGTGGCTTACTTTTCCCCTTAATACTGTCGTTTGATGAACCAAAATTCTTTAGTATAGTCAGATTTATGAGTCTTTCTCTTTATGATTAGTATTTTTTGACCTGTTTAAGAAATTTTTCCCTACCGTGAAGTCATGATGAAAACATTTTCCTAGATTTTCTCTTTAAAAAGCCTAGTCATTTTGCCATTCACATTTAGACCCATGGTCCACTTGCAATTTATTTTTGTTTGTCATGTGAGTTAGTGGTCAATTTTGATCTCTTCTGTGTAGAGATCCAGTTATCATGGCACCATTTATTGACATGCCTGTCCTTTCCCTCACTGTTTTAAGTTTGTTTTATGAGTTAAACGTCAATTTTTGTGTCTTTCTGGGTTCTGTATTCATTTTTGTCTGTTTTTCTATCTTTGCATAAATTTGCACAGTCTTAGCTATGGATTTAATAATGGATAATATTTTACAGTATTTGCCTCACCCCACTCCTTTTTTTGCTGAGTAATTTAAAGTGAATTACAGATATCTTGATATTTCACTGCACAGTGCTTCACTATCATGTATAAAGTGTAGGGTCATTTTCTACCTATCGAAATACCATTTTCATACTAAAAGAACAGTTTTGCCTAGTATTTTTTTAATGCACTGTCCATATATACACGCTTCATAAATCTGTTTTATATAGCTGGATAGTCTTTTTCCTGTGGGGTGATGAAATTTTCCTGTTTCTCTGTATGTCCTATAACTTTGGACTGTAATCTATTCATTTTGATACTTTAAGACTTTGCTTCTTGTTTAAATCCTGTTGAGATGTTAACTTTATTTAAGCAGGCTGTTGATATGGACAAGTTGAGGCCACAAGTTCTAACCTGTCTTTTACCAAAGCCTTTGTATGCCGGAGTCCTGCTCCAGCCGAGTCCAGGTTCCTGAGGGAGGGACGGAGTCGGCGCAGTGAAGGAAGAGACGTGAGACTTGAGTCGGTGTAATCAAGTCTGTCTTTACTGTGCACAAGTGTCGTTTTTATATTTTTCAGGATTAGTACAGAAATAGCTCTACAAATATTCTCAGAGAGATAAGGAGATACAAAGCGAGCACAAGAATATTTATTAGCATTCCATTCTATAGAGCGTAAGGTTAATGATCGTCTTCTCTGCGATTAACTATTGTTTATTTTCTCTAAACGAAAAGAGATAGGTACCTTGACATCTGTTGTAATTCATGGTAAAGTTAAAGAGAGACGGTCCAGACCTGTGGTCAGGACAGCATTGCGTCTGTTCACGTCCTGGGGGAGCTACCCCTGCCTCCATCAATCGTCCACGCCATTAGTCTAGATGGTTAATGGGAACAAAAGGCAATTCCCAGGGCTACATGCGTTCTCAGCGGGTAGTTAAAAATTCTTTACATTACCCTTATTTACCCTTTATTATTACCCCATTATTTACCCTTAGGGGGTGAAAGCATTCCTTTGTCTTTCAAGGGGTAGGGCTAATTGTCCTTTGAGCACACTGCCCGGAGAAAATATCATTTTGCTAGTAAGGCTGAAAAGCTAAGTTAAACTATATATATATCTTCAAGAATAAAAAGCAGAAACAAGTATAGTCATAACCTTGATAGAAAGCATGTATACATTTCAGAAAATATCAGGGGTGTTGGCCGGCCATTCTTCACCGAGGGGCGTCCCCGCGCCCCTCGGCCCTTCTCAGCCCGGGCCCTGTCAGACGGCTGTATAGGCGTTGGTAACACGGCTCCCGGCATTTGTAGGTCTACTGTATTTGTCCCACACATGCACCTCCTAGTGGTCTTCCTGGAACTTGGGCAGTGGGTCCCCCTGTGATTCAGTTCTCACAGCTTTTATTATGTTATTTAGGGTCAGATCCATGCATGCTCAACTCAGGGATGAGCTCAGGATTTCATACACAACTTTATGGGATCACCTTCTTGAGCGCCTTTCTTCACAATCTCCCCTACCCTTTTTGGCTCCCAGGGTCCCTTTTTCTTCAAGTCGTCTGGATAGAAAGCCAGACCTTTAGTTTCTCCTCTGCTTTGTACTTCTGCAACTGTGTCTCCCTCTGCAGCCAAGCAACAAGCAACAAGGGGACAGGGGGAAAGAAAAAAAAAAAAGGTTATTACCCCTGTGCTCTTGGGACCCTACATTTTTCTGCTAAGAGAAAGGTTACTCTGCCTTAGAGTTTTAATTGTCTGTGTGGCCACGACTGCTGCAGGATGCCTTGGGGTTGGGCAGGAGAGAATGGGAAATGAACAAACAAAAAATAAGGTTTCTCTGACCAGTATAGACCCTCTTCCCCATTCCTCAGACCAGAAAAAGAGGCTTCTCTTGGAGCTCTTTCTCCTCACACCTGCTGCACAGTTCTTGCTTTCAGGCTGCCTTTGGATTTAGGCCTGGAGAGACTGGAGGGGGCAAAAAACCCAAGAAAATCACCACCAGTCAGTGTTAGAGTTCTGGTTTCCTTCCCCAGTCAGCTTGCTACCACTGTTCAGTCCTCAGATAGCTGCTCTACGCGTTCTGTCCACGGTTTTTACTTGCATTCAGTGGGACAGAGCGGTAGGTGTGTACTTACTCCATCTTTGTAGGACTAGAACAACTCATCCTGTATTCTATAAGTGAAAAACACAAAATTACAGCATGTACAAAGATCACGCTGATAAAATGAAAATATAAGGTTCAGTATAGAGTGAGCAAAAGTATAACATGTAAGGAGGAGATGGTGGGAATTCAAGACAGTTATGGAAAGCACTGGCAGATCATGCAAGCACTTTACAAGTCACGCTAATGAACTCAGAGTTCATCCCTAGGCTAATAGGGAGTCATTAAAAGATTTTAGGCAGGTGAGCATTTTGTAAGGTCATTCTGGCTTCTAGGAGTTTTATAGTTTTGTGTTTTACATTTAGGTCTATGATCCATTTTGAATTAATTTTTGTGAAGAGTGTAAAGTCTGTGTCTAGATTCGTTTTTATGCATGTGGATGTCCAGTTGTTCCAGTACCATTTGTTGAAAAGACTATCTTTGCTCCCTTTTGTTGTCTGCTCCTTTGTCAAAGATCACTTGCCTTTAATTATGCAGGTGTATTTCTGAGTTCTCTACTCTGTTCCATTGATCTACTGTCTAGTCTTTCAACAATACCACACTGTCTTGATTAATGTAGCTTTACAGTATAGTCTTGAAGTCAGGTATCAATCCCCTGACTTTGTTCATCTCCTTTAGTATTGTGTTAGATAATCTAGGTCTTTTGCTTCTCCATATAAACCTTAGAATCAGTTTGTTGAGATGTATAAAATAACGTGCTGGGATTTTGATTGGAAATTTGTTGAATCTATAGATCAAGTTGGGAAGAATTGACATCTTGACAATGTTGAGTCTTGCTAACCATGAACATGGCATATCTCTCCATTTAGTTCTTCCTTGATATCTTTCATCAGAGTTTTGTAGTTTTCCTCATATAAATCTTGTATGTTTTGTTAGGTATATACCTAAGTATTTCATTTTTGGGGGGTGCTAATGTAAATGGTAATGTGTGTTTAATTTCAACATCCATTTATATAGGAAAGTGATTGACTTTTTGTACATTAACTGTGTATCCTGCAGTCTTGCTATAATCACTTATTAGTTCTAGGAATTCTGTAAATTTTTTTGGATTCTCTGCATAGACAATCTGTCATCTGCAAACAGAAAGTTTTATTTCTTCCTTGCAAGTCTGTATACCTTTTACTTCCTTTTCTTGTCTTATTGCATTAGCTAAGAATTACAGTAGGATAGTGAAAAGCATTGGTGAGAAGGGACATCCTTCCCTTGTTCTCAGTCTTAGTGGGAGAGCTTCAAATCTCTCACCATTAAGTATGATGTTAGTTGTAGGTTTTTTGTAGATGTTCTTTACAAGTTGAGGGAGTTTCACTCTATTCCTTGTTTGTTGAGTTTTTTTCATGAATGGCTGTTGGATCTTGCAAGGCAGATATACTGGTAACAAGTTTCCTCAATTTTTGTTAGAGAAAACCTTTATTTCTCCTTTACTTTTGAAGGATAATTTCTCAGGGTAGAGAATTCTAGGTTGGTGGTTTTTTTCTCTCAATATTTTAAGTTTTTCACTTCACTCTCTTGTGTGGTTTCGGAGAAGTCAAATTGAATTCTTTGCTCACATATAGGTAAAGTGTTTTTTTCCTCTGGCTTCTTTCAGGATTTTTTCTTTACCTTTGGTTTTCTGAAATTTGATTATGATATGTCTAGTTGTAGTTTTTTTTTGGTGTTTGTCTTACTTGGTATGCTGTGAGCTTCCTGGATCTGTGGTTTGGTGTCTGATATTAATTTGGGGAAATTCTCAGTCATTATTGCTTCAAATACTGCTTCTGTTTCTTTCTCTCTTCTCCTGGTATTCCCATTATGTGTATGTTACACCTTTTGTAGTTACCTCACAGTTTTTGGATATTTGTTCTGCTTTTTTTTTAGTCTTTTTTCCTTTGCTTTCTAGTTTTGCAAGTTTTCATTGACATATTGTCTGCCTCAGAGATTCCTTCCTTAGATGAGTCCAGACTACTGAGCCCATCAAAGACATTCTTCACTTCTGTTACAGAGTTTTTGGTCTCTAGCATTTTTTTTAATTGTGACATTATTTTTTAGAGCAGGTTCATTGCAAAATTGAATGGTACAAAGATTTCCCATATATCCCCGACCCCTACACATGCACAGCCTCTCCCATTATCAACATCCCCCACCAGAGTGGTACATTCATTACAACTGATGAACTACATTGACATCATAAACAAAGTCCATAGTTTACATTAGCATTTCTTTGACTCTTTCTTAGAATTTTCTTCTCTCTGCTCATATTATTCATTTATTCTTGCATGTTATCGACTTTTTCCATTAAAGCCCTTAGCATATTAATCATAGCTTTTAAAAATTCCTGATCTGATAATCCCAACATTCCTGCCATATCTAACTCTGGTTCTGATACTTGTTCAGTCTCTTCAGACTTTTTTTTCTTTTAATATGCTTTGTAATTTTTGTTTAAAGGTGGACGTGAGGTACTGGGTAAACAGGCCTTTAGCAATGTAGTGGTGAGTTGTGGGGGGCGGGGAAGCGATCTGTAGCTCTCTGATTAAGTCTCAGTTTGTGGTGAGCCTATGCACTGTGACCTTCACTAGTGCTTCTCAGTTTTTCCCACGTAGGTGGGGCAGGATGACTAGCAGGAGCCAGAGCTGAGTTCTTCTCTTCTCCCAGGCTCTGGTAAAGTAGTTTCTCCTGAGAGCACCTCGTTAATGAGAACAGAGTGCTCTGGCATACCTCAGGATGGCTCCTTTTCTCCTCCTCTGCTGGAAGCATGAGGGGCTTTTTCTTCAACATTCACTATGAAGACCTGGTAGAACTACTGAAGGTAAAACAAAAGTGTGATGGGGGCCTCTGTGACTGGGTCCCCCTGGAGTTTTTAACTCACAGACTTATCAGTAGTGAGCCTCTAGCTGTGCGTCAGTAACAGTTCTGGTTTTCCTGTCCTGGCACTGGTTCCTCCAGGGGCTTCTGCTCTAGTAAGTTGTGACTCTCTGTATCCTCCTATCTGTTTCTCCAATCTTGGGGGCAGCAGTTTGCCCTGTGACCTCACTTGTCTGACGGATCTAAGGAGGGTTGTTGGTCTCTCAGTTCAGCTTTTTCCTTGTTGTTAGGACAGAGTGGAGTGGCGACTTACAAGCTTCTTACACGCAGGACCAGAAACCAGAAGTCTCTCTGTAAGGATTTCTAAAATCTTGTTTTCCAAAATTTGTTTTCTTCTTGTATTTCTACTATAGTAAGTACTTCTCACTGACCTTAATACTGGTGATAGAGGATATTTTTGTTTTTTCATAAGAGTGTAAACATCTAAAAATTTTGCTTTGCGTATATTAGTTGGTGATTTATCGTAGGAATCCTTTGTTACATAAGAATGAGTCCTTGTATCCCTGTAGGCTTTTGATAAGGATAAGTGCCAAGTTTTCTCAAATCCATTTGGCATCTACCAAAAAGAGTATCAGCATAGTAGGCGATGGGAGGAGGTGAGGTGACTTTGAGGGAGGGAAGAGGGGTTTTGGATTTATAATTAGCATTCTACTCATATCTTGAACCTGGTTTTCTTGGTTGTGCTTTTTACTCTCACTGGTTTGGGAAATCATACGGCAAATAGTATAGTAATCTAGGCAGCTAACTCCAGCAGCTCTTTCTAATAGCAGTAAATGTCCAGAACCACCTGGTGTATGCCATACTGTGTTTCAGTTTCCAACTACTTTCCTCAGTGAGGCCTTTCTAGATGAAGCCTTTCTTTATCTGTTGTAGTGAATTTTTATGTCTTGTCTCTGAGCCTTTATACAATTTTTACTCTAAGTATAATGAACTTACTCTCATTTCTTATATCATTGTTTTTTCCTGTGTCCTCTTTATCTCCCTATTTATATTCTCAGCTCCTGAAGAGAATTATTGAGTTTATCCCCAGGGCTCTTACTGAGGTGCTCAGTAGGTATGGAACTGGTTTATAGAAGAGTCAGGAGAGTAATTTAATGTTTTCTCTTTACTGAGATCATCATTTTCTTAACAGCTATTTCACTGCCTCCCCATCCTAATCTTTCATTTTTATTTGCCTATCTCTCGATTCATTCCTTAGATATGTGTTAAAGAAATATGAGGTCTATTTACTTTTCCCTAGAAGCTTACAGTCAGTGGTAATAAAAGATAGCATTTCCCCCAAACAAAATAAATGTCAAAGTGTGTTTTATGAAAAATGCATTTTTTAATGTATTTGGAAGGAATTTTAAACTTCCAAAAAAGTTGCAGGAATCGTACAAAGAATACCCATATGCCCTTTACTCACATCTACCTATTGCTAACATTTTGCCCCATTTGCTTTATCATTTGCTATGTAGTTTTTTTCCTGAAACATGTGAGAATGAGTCTTATACATCATGGCCTTTTACCCCTATTTCCTAAGAACAAGGATATAAGAATATGTTTTTAAAAAACCTTCATATTATCATAAAATTCTGTTCCCCAATACATGATAAAGTCCCTTCCTAAAATTTAGCCTAGAGAAAAATCAGGGCCTGTGTTTATCTATCAAAAGCCTTTGATGGAAAGAGGCTGTATACCAAAGTTGAGCTTCAGATACCAGTTTGGAAAGTAGAGTTAGAGTGAGGAGCTTAGAAGACAGCTTTCAGACAAGCCTTTATTTATTTATTTAGAATAAGTTACTGTAAGATGTTCCAAAGGCATAAGTGAATAGAGTCTGGTGTCTTTGCAGGACCTTGAGGAACACTTGTAGTTTATTAGCAGCATTATGAAATTGCCATTTTCAAGTCATTCTGGCAGTAAATAAAGTTTAAATGGAGGTGAGGAAGACTGGCAACCTATGCTGCTCAAATATGTATCTTCCTTATAGTTCAATTTTACCCTCACCTTCAGTTACTTATATTTAGTCTTTCTCCCTATCCACTTACATCTCTCCTCTGTCTGATGTCTTCTGAATTTCTGGGCATACTGCTCAGATTTTAGAGTCATATATGACAACAATGAAAGCCATGCAATACTAAGATTTTTTTTTTCCCATTCAGTTCTCTCATTTATAAAAGGAGGAGTGGCTTATATTTTACTCAATACATAAAAAAAGAAACATTTGCTTTGTCTTTTCAGTTTCAGAGTCAAATGGTGAGATCAAAGTGTTGTCTCCAAAAAAAGTCATATACGAAGATGACTCATCTCAGTATTTGATAATGGAAAGAATTCTAAGCCAAGGCCCTGAGTCTTCTCGTTTTAAAGGGGGCTGGAAATATGAGGATGCTACTGAGATGCTGCAAGGAAATCAAGGATGTATTAGGCGAGTGACAGTCTCTCATCAAGAAGCCCTGTCTCAACACATGAGTATCAATACTGTGGAGAGGCCCCATGGATGCCATGAATGTGGAAAAACTTTCAGTCGGCGCTTTTCCCTTGTGTTACATCAGAGAACTCATACTGGAGAGAAACCATATGTGTGTAAGGAATGTGGCAAAACCTTTAGCCAGATCTCAAACCTTGTGAAACATCAAATGATACATACTGGAAAGAAACCCCATGAGTGTAAGGACTGTAATAAAACATTTAGTTACCTTTCATTTCTCATTGAACACCAGAGGACACATACTGGGGAGAAACCATATGAATGCACTGAATGTGGAAAGGCCTTTAGCCGTGCCTCAAACCTCACTCGACATCAGAGAATTCACATAGGAAAGAAACAATATATATGTAGGAAATGTGGGAAGGCCTTTAGCAGTGGCTCAGAACTCATTCGTCATCAGATTACACACACTGGAGAGAAGCCTTATGAATGCATTGAATGTGGGAAGGCATTTCGCCGTTCTTCACATCTTACTCGACATCAGACCATCCATACTACCAAAACCCCCTATGAATGCAACGAATGTAGGAAAGCCTTCCGCTGCCACTCATTCCTGATTAAACACCAGAGAATTCATGCTGGAGAAAAGCTCTATGAATGTGAGGAATGTGGTAAAGTTTTCACATGGCATGCATCCCTTACGCAACATATGAAAATTCATACTGGAGAAAAACCCTATGCATGTACTGAATGTGACAAAACCTTTAGTCGGAGCTTTTCCCTCATTCTACATCAGATAACTCATACTGGGGAGAAACCCTATGTATGTAAGGTATGTAATAAATCCTTCAGCTGGAGCTCAAACCTTGCTAAACATCAGAGAACACACACTCTGGAGAACCCCTATGAATATGAAAATTCATTTAATTACCACTCATTCCTTACTGAACACCAGGGAATTCACACTGTCGAGGAAACCTAAGAATGTATAGATTAAAAAAAAAAAAAGTAGCTAATGCCTTACTTTGACTTCAGATAACTCTTAGTATGTAGAATGTGAAGAAATGTGATCCGTGCTTTATTCAACATCCTGGAGAAAAATCCAGGAATTTGTGGGAAAGCCATTACTAGCTGCTTGTTCTTTTTGTAATATCAGAAGATAACATCAATCAATATTGAGAAGGCTCTTCATCTGGTGGGATTCCTTTACCCTGCATTTGTAAATTCCTCCTGGGAAAGGACACATGTCCAATAAATGTGAGAAAGCTGTTAATTAGATACTGGCGCTCATTCTGCATCTGTCAGCTCAAGCAGGACAGAATACATGATGGGTAAAGGGTGCATTTTTTCATGGACATCAGAAAATTCCTAATGAAGCAAAGGCATAAAAACAGTGATTTGAGAATGGCTTTGTGTACCACCCAATACTTAGTAAATTTTAAAATACTCTTCTAAAGAGAAAAAGCAGCTCTGTAAATGAACTGAATATAGGGTGACTGTGCAGTATTTCAAACCAACAGAATTAAATGGGAAAAAACTACCATTGTAATTAAATGAGTGTGCCAAAATCTTAGAGTTCTGAGAAGTCATACTGGAGGGAATCAGTTTGGGGAATTTTTTTTTTTTTTTTTTTTTTTAAAGATTGGCACCTGAACTAACAACTCTTGCCAATCTTTTTTTTTCTTTTCTGCTTTTTCTCCCCAAGTACCCCCAGTACATAGTTGTATATTTTAGTTGTGGGTCCTTCTGGTTGTGCCATGTTGGACACTGCCTCAGTGTGGCCTGATGAGCAGTGCCATGTCCACGCCCAGGATCCAAACCAGTTAAACCCTGGGCCACCGAAGTGAAGTGTGTGAACTTAACCACTCGGCCACGGGGCCAGCCCCCTGGGGAAGTTTTTTTTTGGGGGGGGGGGGCGGGTTTAGCAAATTCAGAAAAGAAAGCTATGAATAAATCTTTTGATTTATAGTAAATTAACCTGTTACTTGCTGAGTTTATTTCCACAGTGTATGTGATTCTGAAAATCCAACCACCACAGTATTTTCAATAATGAAGAGGAGTGTGCTTTTGTAGAAATATCATACAAATGTAACTATAGAAACATTTTTACGTATCTTAGGGTTTTAACTTTGAGATAGAGTTTGGGTTTAAGGTTATACTAACTCATGTTTATCCTTGAATCTGACTAGACATGTCTTAGTCTGACATACTTGTACATAAGGTACACCACAGGAAAATGCCAAGGCAGTCTTTCTCTTTTCCATTTACAGTGAGAACCCTGCTTTTGTAAGCACATATTTGTCAAAATAAATCAGATTATGTTTTGCCTTGTACACCTTGCCCATTTTTTAATGTCCCAGTTAAAGGTTTATCCTTGAAGCATCTACCTACCTCCTTTTAAGAACTTCCTTTGCATTTAGTGTATGTAATATGCATTTTAGCACTTGAATAAGTGCCTCATTGAAGTATATTTTTTCATGTATATATAGATTTTCGTTCACAAAATGAAAGGCTGGCATTTTTATTTCCCACTCAATGTGACATCAGAACACACAGCTCCTGCCTAACAATTACTTTCTAGAATTACTCAAAGCCTCAAACTCCACCAGCACCTCTCCGGTGCACAAATCCTCCCTTTCCCAGAGTGTGGCCAGCATCCTTACTTTCCCCAGCACGTGGGGGCCTTTGGTGAACAAGAGTGTATCTGTCATTTCAGAGGTTTGTATCACTCAGGGATGTGGCCATACACTTCTCTGAGGAGGAATGGGGCTGACTGGACCCTGCCCCCCAAATTTACATGGAAGTGTAATGATGGAGAACTATGGGAAGCTGGTCTGAGCAGGTCACTGAATTTAGGTATCTGCTTTCTCCATAGGAGATACTGGGGTGGGCTTCAAACTGCCTGGCTGAATTCCTACTCCATATTCTTGAGGAAATGATTTAAAATCAGTGGAAGTGGGAAGTGCCTTGCAGTCTTTCTCCTGCTATTGTTCTTGTAATAGTTTCTTTTCCCTTTACTAAGAGATTGGGTCTGGATCTAGGAAAAACCATAATATTTTGAAGTATTTTGTCACTCTTGTAAGCAGGACTCTATTTCTAAACCAAATGTGACTTTCTTTTTGGAGCAAGGGAGAGTCAACGATGATGGAGAAAAAAGCAACAAGAGGCGTATGATCAGGTAAGTGAGGGGCAGTCAGGCAGGGAGTCCCTTTGCAGGTAGTAGTCCACCCCACCAGATATATTACCTGAATCATGTTATCAAAACAAGAACTTTCCCCTAAAATCCCCTTCATGCAACGTCACTCTGAATTATGTAACTCATCGAACAGTCCTCTCATTAACTTGTGGTAAAATATTTCAGAAAATAAGAACTATGCTATTATTTTCAACCAAATTAAAATTCCTAGAGTATATAGTAAAGGAGATGTCAAAACACTCATGAATAGTTTGGATATTTTTGTTTATTCAGTATGCTTTGTTACAGCAAGAAGGTGCTGGCAAGGTTCATGGTTGCTTTCTTCCACTCAATTTTAGCACATAAATCTGTTACATCTTTCCATATTTAACATAATAATCATTTTTTGTAAGCTGTGGTGCTTTCTAGAGGTAGCTGACTAAAAAAATGTTGCCTGTTTTTCAAGAGGAAATTCGGTTACAATAGCCAGACATATTAAGATCTAAAAGCAAACAGGAGAAAAGTATATAATACCACACTTTAAATTACTTGTATAGCAAAACATTATTGCAGTCTTAATTGGTACTGTTGAGACAGAGAAACAATGGTGATATACATGTAACCATCTCAATTATGTGAAGGGGTAAACAGCCAGTTTGAATATTTTGATCTATGTAGTGTAAGAATTTGTATTTCAGATACAATTTTCTTAGGTTTGTATTTAAGATGTGTGAAATTTATGGGAAGCACTCAGGAATGCAACCATTATTTATACCTCTGTGACAGTTAAAATATTTTTATTACTCTGTTGTCATGATTATTCAATTATCCATACATTATAAAAGCATCATACTCCCAATGAACATGTCTATCCTTTATGGAAGAGCACTCTTCACATAACATGTGCAATCTTTTCTGGAATATGACTCCCTATATAATACTGTCTGTGTGAAACCTTTTCTGAATTAATTTGAGCTTACCTTCTGAATAATTCTCTTGCTTACAATCAAGTGTACAGCTGAGGGACTATCAACCTCTGGCCACTCCTAGATGCACTGTCTTGCAGTTGTGCATGTCAGATATGGTTATATCTCTTTTAACTGTTATCCCTTCAACTGAATGCAATGTTGTTACTATGCAATAGAGTTTAACTGCTATTTACATCTTCAAAAGGCTGCTTCTAGATAGGATGCAGTATGGTAGCAACAACCAGATAAAGAAGATTAATTATAAAAATCATATTTTTAAAGGCATCCTAGAGCTGTGGAAGCAATAAGGACTAGATGAATCAAAATTCCAAAGAGAGGACAACCCTTCTGTGGGGATCTGAGAATCACAGGCAATTTTTTTCCCCTTGTAAACATTTACTGATTTTGGACGTGGGCTGAAGATTGGGCTTGGCCCAGGCAAAGGGCCTTTGCTGGGGGAAGGAGAATCACAAAAGTTATAGTGGTCACTTGAGGTTGAGCTGGCAGATTAGAAACTTGAGAAGCTTCAATTGCACAGCTGGTTCTCCCCCGTGGGATGCTTGCTGGGCTTTAGGGCTGTGCAGGAGGTAGGGAGCTAGACTTACAGGTTCTAAAAGGCAGAGTCAAGTGTCTGCAGTGTCTGTGGTACTTGGGAATGAAAAACCCACCAGTGAAGGGTAACTACTTAAATACATGGCCAGTCTCTTTCTCAAGCCATTTGTCAAATTTTGAAGCTGCATGGGGCAGGAGGTTAAGGAGGCTAGGACCTACTAAGCCCTCAGATTTAAAGTTTATGAGAGGCATATCCAAAGTACAAAGGCTAAATAGAGGTAAACTGAGTCTTACTAAAAATTCAAACTAGCTCTGACCCAGCTCAATCTGTGGTTGTACAGGTATGATGAGCGCCTCAAACCGTAAGACAGGAAAAGAGAAACTCTCTGGTAGAAGGTAACGTCACCTGGGGCCCCTAGGGTTCTTTTAAACATGTCTAGCATACAATAAAAATTACTAAGCGTGTGAAGAACAGGATTATACAATCAATAACTAAGAGAGAGAAAGACAAGGATTTAAATATAAGTATGGTTAATATACTAAAGAAAATACAGAAAAGGATGGAAGAAAAAGGCAAAAATACTGAAGAATTTCCACTGGTAAGTAGAATCTATAAAAAATAAGCACTTAACTCCTCAAATATTTCTCATATGTCATCCTCTTCGCTCAGACTCTAATTACACATGTTAGAACGTTTGAGTATGTCCTAAATGTCTATGTCTCTTACGCTTTCATCCTCTCTCATTCCCCTCACCCCCACTCTCTGTTTCAGTATTTTTTTATTGACTTGCCTTCCAGTTCACTGATCTTTTGTTACGCTGTGCTCAGTTTGCTGTTAAGTCCATCTATTAAACGCTTAATTTCAGATGTGTTTTCAATTTCAGTTTGAAGAGTTAATCAAGAACCTTACAAAATGATGAAAGATATCAACCTACAGATCCAAGCTCAGCAAATTCCAAGCAGGCTCAATAGAAAGATCACAACTCTGCACACCACAATAAAAGAGAAAACCTGGTTACTAGAAGCCAAAGGGGGAAACACACGACCTCACAGGAGCAACACTGAGACTGAGAGCTTCCTTCTCATATGAAATGATGGAAGTCAGAAGATGATGAAATGGCACCTTTAAAGTGCTGAAAGGAAAAAAACACCTCCGCCAATCTAGATTTCTATACCAAGCTAAAAATCCTCTGGAAATAAAGATGTTTCAGATAAAAATGGAGAGAATTTGTGGTAGCATGCCTATGCCAGAAAAAATATTAAGATGAGTTCTTTAGGCAGTATGAAATGATCCAAGATGGACACTTTGCAGTGCAGGAGTAATGAAGAACACTGGAGGTAAATATGTTGGTAAATATAAGTATTGGGAAACCATGGCCTATTGGCCAGATCAGGGCCTCTGAGCTAAGAATGGTTTTCACATTTTTAAATAATTGTTTGAAAAACGAAGAATATGCAACTATATATGGCCTGCAAAGCCTAAAATATTCCTATGTGAGCCTTTACAGAGGAAGTTTGCAAGCCTTGACATAAATGAATATTAACACAGTAATGGTACCTGGTGGAGTTTAAAATATACATGAAGTTTTAAAAGGTATGACGGGCCAGCCTGGTGGTGTAGCAGTTAAGTTCACGCACTTGGGCTTTGGTGGCCAGGTTTCACCAGTTCAGATCCTGGGCACAAACCTACACACTGTTCATCAAGCCATGCTGTAGTGGCATCCCACATACAAAATAGAGGAAGCTGGGCACAGATGTTAGTTCAGGGCCAGTTTTTCTCAGCAAAAAGAGGACTGGCAGCAGATGTTAGCTCAGGGCTAATCTTTCCTCAAAAAAATAAATAAATAAAAACATATAAAAGCTTGACTGTAACAGATAACCTGAGGGGATAAAAAGAGTAGAACAAGTGTAAGATCCCAGCAACACTGGGGAAGTGGTGAAAGCACTAATTTGGCTCTCTCTTGCTCTACAAGCTGGCTAAAGAAGTGTATTCTATTTGGGGGAACCCACTAAGCGGTACACATTTCTCTATGTATTGTCATGCTTTGATAAAAAAAAGTTTTTAGAAGTCTCTCAAAAGATTATTACACTAAGCTTCAGCATTAAAACAAGAAGTTACCATGAATGTAGAGCAACAGGTACATTCAATATTAGTAAAGTAAATAGTTGTTGCAACAATCACCAAAATTCCATACTTTTTGGAAAACAAAACCCAAATGCTTTAGAGGATTTAAAATAAGACACCACGAATAGCTGGGTCAGGTAATGTTACTGAGAAATGCCATCAAAGAATTTCCTATCATATATGAAACAATGCACTAAGGACAGGAAACGTGTGAAATCCCTCTGAAGAGATGGAAGGAATCTCAGAGCAGAGAGGCAGCAAAACTTGCAGATGTGACTTGGAAGAAAGAGTCCAAATCTTCAGCAACACTTTCAGTCTTTAAAGAGTAGGAGAGAAAAAGGTAGTAAAGAAAAGGTAAACAAATTATTCATCTGGTGTCTAAAAAATTCCTTTAAGAAATGAATTTTAAGAAAAGAATTCTTTTAAGAAATTCTGCGGGGCTGGCCCCATGGCAGAGTGGTTAAGTTTGTGCGCTCCGCTGCAGGTGGCCCAGTGTTTCGTTGGTTTGAAGCCTGGGCGCGGACATGGCACTGCTCGTCAGACCACGCTGAGGCAGCGTCCTGCATGCCACAACTAGAAGGACCCACAACGAAGAATATACAACTATGTACTGGGGGGCTTTGGGGAGAAAAAGGAAAAACATAAAATCTTAAAAAAAAAAAAAAGACAAAATTCTGCATCACCAATACCCTCAATATCATGGAGGACAACATATTATGTAGAAAAATGCAAAGTGATCAGAAAATATTTTAGAAATGTCAGACTCAAGGTGAAGTTTTGCCAATACATGAAAAGTATTTTATCTGATATGCATTTCTTAAATTACAGGTGAGTTTAAGTCATGACATATAATAGTCTGAGTTTCCTGTTTATGTTAAACAAATGTCTTATTTTATTGTCTTAAAAGAACTCTATATGCTAAGGAAATGACACCATTTTCAGTCATTCAAATTTCATATATGAACTACTAAAGTAGCCTCCTAGTCTCCCAAGACTTTATACAACAGCCAGTGTGATCTTTTTAAAACAAATAATTTCAATCTCTTATCAAAGATCCCGAAAGAGTTTCTCATAGCTCTTCAAATAAAAATATAAACTCCTGCCATAGGTGGTCTTTTGTGATCTGGCCTACTTTCCCACCTGGTTTCACATACTCTTTTCCTTACCCCCTTGCCTAACAGTGTTCCTGCTACTGCCTATAATTTTTTTTCCCCACAAATACACCAAGGTCTAAATGAGGACTTTCACTCTTGCTGTCCTACTTAGAAAGCTCTTCTGTTCCTCCACTCCCCCATGCCCCATGGATGACTCCTTAATTTCCCTCAGATTTCAGCTTAAATGTGCCCTCATGCAGGCCTTTCCTGATGGCCTTGTCTAACATAGGTCCCCCTATACTTATAGCACCTTATTTGTTTCCCTCAGATTTTGAAAGTTGCCTAGAGGTAATTTATACATCAAGTTTAAAAAGAGCCCATGCCCTATAGCAACACTCAAAAAGCTGCCTTTAAAAAGTTGGAGACAGAAAAGGTGGTTTTAAAAATGTTAAAAAAAATTATGACATTTAAAAAAATGGGTAGAATCTATATATCCAAGAACAAGGCTAAGCAAATCTATTTACAACTTTGAAGATATTAAAATCATTGTTTTGGAAATTATTTATTAAGAAGTTCATATGGAAATGCTTACTTAAAAAAATAGACAACTTAGGTTTGTTTCCTATGTAAACTAGAAAACTTAACACACAAGTAAAAGAAGAAAATTATGACTCAGAAATAACCACTGGTGACATTTTGGTTTATATGCTTCCAGGATATTTTCAGTGCACACATATATATATATATTTACAATATATTTTTTAATAAAAACATGTTCACACTCTGATGTGTAATTGTATTTAAAAATCACACTATATTACATACATCCACATCAATAAATATATAATTACATTTTAATGACTGCATTATATTCCATTTTATGGACATACATAATTTTTAAAACCAATTAGCTATTATTATGAATTTAGGAATTTTCCAGTTTTTCATTACAGCATAAAACTGAGAAGACTATGTTACTTATACATGCTTGAATGCAGTTCTTTTATAAAAGCTCAGAAAAAACTGTTAGGTTAAAGGTTATGAATAGTCTCACTTCGGACACACATTGCTTACATGTCCCCCAGACAGGCTGTATTAATTTACGCTTCCATCAGAAGCCTAAAAGAACACTGCACCCTCACCAACACTGGGTCATTCCACTCCTTTTAATATAATATACAATGTAGCAACAAATGAACACTGACCACACAAAAGAAACTAACGGGCTTGTGCTGGGGAGTGGGAGAGGGAATGAGAGAGGGAGGGAATGTGAACAAACCTTAAGCTGCAGTTCTCTCAACAGTGTTAGTCTCTGCATGCCTGTCCTGGTAGAACACCTGCAATACTGAGCGTGACTCTAGTGCTTACAAAAAAATACTGACTCCATGCAATTTTTGCCTTATACAATCATTTAAAACCCAGCCCTTATTTTAAGTTAAGCCTACAATGAAATGCCAAGCAAAAAAGAAAAGGCACAAAATTTATTGAAAAACCTTAAACATTTAAATGAATACCTACTATGGGTCAAGTACTAGGAGTAAAACACTCAACAACTTAAAGTTCCCACCTTACAGTTTAGAAGATACATAATTAAACAGGCAATACTGTGAAAGTGTGAAAAGCGTTGTTAAAGCAGATATGGGATACAATACCTAAAGGATGCATACGCCAGGTTAAGGTCCAGAGAGTGAAGAGTAGCAGCAAGAGGTGTGGCCTGAAAGACAGTTAAGAGTTTGAACATGAAAGGTCTTGTAAAAAGATTTTATCTTAAAGGAGGAAAAAGGCAGTGGAGAATTTAAAAGTCAAATGTAATATAATCAGCTTAGTACTCTCAATGGATCACCCTGGGAGCACTGTGGAGAACAGAGGAAAGGAAAGCAAGCTATATAAACAGTATCGTTCACTGCGTTATTGCTGCTTGTTACAAAACACCTGGAGAGGAAAATGGATGAAACAGGTTATGGTACATCCATATGATCAAACACTAAGCAGCTATTAAGAACGAAATAGAACTACATATGCTGACATAGAAAGATATGTTTAAAAAAAGATATGGAATGAAAGGTATGACAACTTTTATGAAAAGAAAACAGTATATTTGTATGTACACAGAACAAAGTCTGACAGAAGGTTCACTTGTCCAGTGTTAAATTTCTACGGCAGCAGAATCTGGGAATGAGGAAAGGCTTTCCCTTCTCTTGTGTAGGACAGAGGTTTACAGTTTTTTTCTCGCATGCGGTAGTTTTATAATTAAAAGCTACCAACAAGAAGAATAAAAAATAATAGGAGGGTACTGTGGTAGCTGCATACAAAACATTGGAACAAAGTAAGATTTGAGTCAGGGAAACGAGTCATGAGGCCATTGCAGTAAAATCCAGGTGCAGTCCTCTGGGTGAGACTGAGAGTCCACAGCTGCTGGTGTGCCAAAATTAGTACATAAATTCCAATCCCCAACCAAGCAGAGCACAACCCCCCTTTCTGAGTACCACTTAAGATGATCCCCTCATGCAAGGACCACGTGCACTTGGGATCACTTTCCAGCTGGTGCCTGCTACTGCTATACCCTTGAGGGCTGCTAATCCTAACAGACCAAAGGAATACTTGCATCCACAGCATGACTGCAGGCTCTCCTTTCCAAGCCATACATGAATCGTATTAGACCCAAGTGTCCATCGTCTTCTTAGAACCTGCTGGGATTTCATCCATCCTCCCTCCAAACTGTTTTGACTGGTCACAGGCGAAAGTCTCAGCCAACCCCCAGCTCTGATCTTAGTTTCTCTCTCAGTACTGTCATCATGACAATCTTCTGTATTCCTCATGCCCCATCCAGACACCCCAAATTCCTGCCCTTCTGGAAACCGTTACCATGGTGCACTCTGAGATTCCCGAGTGACAAGCTCTTTGATGTCCTCGACAACTTCCCTAAACTTTCCCTTCATTGCCTCGCATTAACTTAAACTTGGCTATGCCCTGGAAAAAACCTACTTGACAACAATCATCAAAGAAGGGCTGTTTATTTCCACTCACACTGTGGCCCCCATGCTCTCCAGTATTGCTTCTAACAACCGCAGCCTCTCATAAAACCCCTGCTTTGAGGCTCCTTATCCCAGCTGGCATCCCACTCTCCGTCTTTCTTCCTTGTTGCGGTCTCTATTCCACTGGACCCTCCTTCCTACACTGTGCTGTTTGCTTTGCTTCCTCCCCACTAGAGGCCCACTGCTAACCAGACAGGACTTTCACATGCATGAGCATCTTCTTCACTAAAACCTCTGAGAGGTCGTTCATCCATTTTACTCTCAGCAGACAATCTTACCACAAAACTTCCAATCTCATGTCTATATTTTACTAGCTAGCAACAGGGGGAAGGGCTACTCTTGGCCAGGGAGGCTTGGGGGAGGAGTTGTCTAAGTGGACATGCTGCTACTCTAAGCAAAACTGGGGTTCTATTAGTTAAGGAGGAGGAGGAAATGTGTATCAGGTTAGCAACCAGCAGTGTCTGATCACTCGGCCAGAAAGCAGCTCTTAAGAAACCAAACAAACAGCACTGTATGGATCAGATGCTCTGGGGACAGCTCGATTAACTTACATATAAGGAAACAGGTAATTAAAACTAACCCATCCATTCCTCCTTTTCTTCTGAATGGTGGAAGCAGCCCTTCTTATAGCAAACATCAACCCTTCTATCTGTGTTCCAGGTACCTCCACCCCCTCCTCAAGAACATTATGGTATCGCCTGTACCTCTTCTAGGCCTGCATATTTAGCCTCTCCATACCGCATACATCACATTAGAATTTAAACATGTTCTAGTTCCTCATCGTTTTAAATATATTTTCCCTTGACCAAATCACTCTCCAGCTACTACGCTATCTTTCTCCTACTATTCAGACTTATCTATATTCAGTCTTTACTTCTTTGTGGTTTACTGATTCCTAAACTCATACCAACCTACCACCCATCCTCAACATGTCATTATCACCAACTAGGGTCAACAATAATCTTCACATTGCTAAATGATGTGTTCACTTTCCAAGACTTCATCTAATTTGACCTCACACAGCATTTAAAACAACTGACTTTACCTTCCTTCTCAAAACACGTTTGTCTCGGTTTGGTAAAACTCCAGTCTTTCTGGTTTTCCTCTTATCCACTAAGGTTCCTTGTTTTATCCTACTGTTAAATATAGGCGGTCTTCATGGTCAGTGGTAGACATTCTCTTTTCACACCATCCATTTTCCCTATGAAATCTCAGTCACCTCCACAAAGCCTATCTTACTGGTGTTGCTGAAATATGTATCTTTATCCCAGACACCTCCTCAGGTCCAGAACTGCATTATCGGCCTGTTCGTCTGGATGTCTCAGAATTCTGTATAAAGTTAACATTGCTAAAACTGCAACTACTACCTTCTTCTTCCATCATAGGCTCCTCCTTCCATATTTTGCTTTTTAACAAAACTAACCTGGTCAGCATCTGTAAGAGCAAGTAGCAAAATCTCAAGGGCTTCATTCAGCATTTAAAATTGGTAACTTCCCCTCTATCTGAAAACTCTCTCGGTTTCTAATACTGAAATGTTGGGATTTCCTTCTTGCTTCTCTGATCACCTGTTTTCAGTGACCTCAGCTCCATCATCTCCAACCTAAGCAAAAAAGTTCTGTCAACATTCCTCCCTATTCTATGTTCCTATCCAAATTTGTACATCCAACATAAAACATTTAACTCTACATACCTCTGTGGTCTTCTCCTTTTTCTTAGACAAGGTTACTAGATTGACTGTATTCATACACTGCTTTTAAAGAGGTCAATAAGCTTATTTTTCTCACATAAAAAGATATCCAGATGTAAGCAGTACAGTGCTGGTACAGCCATTTAAAGATGTCTCTGGGGAACCAGGATCTATTTCTTCTATAACATGCTAAGGCCACGGTTATCATTCTCCTGGTCACAAAATGGGTCCTTCAGTTTTAGAAATGGAAAATTCAGAGAGAGAATAGGGAAGGCAGAAAGGCAAAGTGCAAAACAGACAGAGAAAAAACCAGCTGAGTCACTTCCCAGTGATCTACTTTTGATTACTGGAGAATGAGGTGTATGACTACACTGGGCTGCAAGGAGGCTGACAAGAGTTACATAACTAGACACATTGGTGCTGTGAGCTAAAAGACGGTTGTCAGTAGGGAAGCATGAGCTGGTTGTTCGATTGGCTACTAGCAATATCTGCCACACCAGGCCTGAAAGTAACTCTCAAGACAATACCAATAAAGTACTACTGTATAGTCCAGATACTCTGGACATAATGCAATTAACTTAGAAATCAATAATAAGAAGGTAGCTGAAAATCTTACCCCACACATTAAAAACTGACAATTCTAAATAGCAAAAAACATCAATAATTAGACAACATTTAGAATTAAACAAGATAAATTAACAGAGCTGTGTTATGTAGCTATAAGAGACTATTTAGAGGACTATTTATAGCTTTAATGCTTATTTTAAAGAACAAAGACTAATACGATAAGCTTGGAGCCCACCTTAAGACAATGCAAAAAGCAATTCTACTTTCCCAACTCTTACAGGGTTTGTCTCTCAGTCAGAATTCTCTTGTGTGTAGTAAGTGAGGAATTCTGACGAAGGTTTTTCTGCATCGGTTACATTCATAGGATTTCTCTCCCATATGAGGGATGAGCAACCACTAAAAACTTTCCCAGAGTCACTGCCTTCATAGGGACTCTCTGATGTGTATTTTCTTGTGGGCTTTAAGTTGAGAGCTTGTGTTGAAGGCTTTTCCACAGTCACCGCACTCATGGAGTTTCTTCCCAGTGTGTATTCTCTTGTGCACTATAAGGTAAGAACTTGTGCCAAAGGATTTCCCACAGTGATTACACTCATAAGGTTTCTCTCCAGTGTGAGTTCTCACATGAGCCTTAAGAGACGTTTTTTGACTAAAAGCTTTTCCACATTGGTTACATTCATAGGGTTTCTCACCAGTGTGAGTTCTTACATGTCTCCTTAGGGTTGAGGAATCATGGACGACCTTCCCACATTCTTTGCATTCATATTGTTTCTCACCCTTGTGACTTCTCTTGTGCAAAGTAAGATAAGAAATCCTTTTAAAGGCTTTTCCACACTGATTGCACTCATAATGTTTCTCTGCAGAAAGAGTTCGCACATGCATTCTAAGGGATGAGCGACCACTAAAACCTTTCCCATAGTCACTGCATTTATAAAGATTCTCCCCAGTGTGTATTTTCCTGTGGACCTTAAGATGAGAGCTTGTGTAGAAGGCTTTTCCACAGTCACTGCACTCATGGAGTTTCTCCCCAGTGTGTATTCTCTTGTGCACTATAAGGTAAGAACTTGTGCCAAAGGATTTCCCACAATGATTACATTCATAAGGTTTCTCTCCAGTGTGAGTTCTCACATGAGCCTTAAGAGACGTTTTTTGACTAAAAGCTTTTCCACATTGGTTACATTCATAGGGTTTCTCACCAGTGTGAGTTCTTGCATGTCTCCTTAGGGTTGAGGAATCATGGAAGACTTTCCCACATTCTTTACATTCATATTGTTTCTCACTCTTGTGATTTCTCTTGTGCAAAATAAGATTAGAAATCCTTTTGAAGGCTTTTCCACACTGATTACATTCATGTTTCTCTCTAGTAGAAGTCTGCTCCTGTTGCTTACAGGATGAACGATGACAAAAGGTTTTGTTTTTATTACATTTGTAGGAATCCTCCACCACATGAAAATTGTTACATAGAGGAGGCAAATTATGTTTGAAGTGTATACCATGTTTGGAGCACGTGGACTCTTTTTGTGCTGTTCGAGTTCTTTCAAGATGCCACAGGGCACCATCATATTCATAACTTTCACAGAGCTTCTCACTTACAGAGTTTTTCTTATAATTGTTTAGCATCAAATTATGTTTTAAACACTCAATATCTAAGTAACATTTATGGCAATGTTTACTGGTGGAAACTCTCTTTGAAAAAACAAGTTTTGATCTAAGTTTAGAGTTTTCCTCTAATTCATGACAGTCACAGAGTCTCTCCTGAGATGCTGTTTTCTTTTGGCTAAATGTCACTTGCCTCAAACGTCCCTCTGGAATCTTGTGCTGTTTTCTGATCTTACAGCATTGCCAGTCTTCTCTGAATGTAGAGGACCAATCATCCACTGTGAATCTTATCATTTTCAATCCATTGGACAATTTGTCCCCCAAAATATTCTGCTTAGGAGTTGATTCTTTGGCTTTAAGTTGAATCTCCCAGTCTGAATAGGTGCCTTGGGGAATTCTCCTTTTTATAATTCTTATCTCTTCTTGACCCAACAGGGAGATCACAGTAGGCTTGCATAATTGATATTCCACTGAAATGAGATTTATATAGTTTTCCAACATCACATCTCTGTACATACTTCTCTGAGCAGAGTCGAGCATCAGCCACTCCTCCTGGGTGAACTCCACAGCCACATCTTTAAAGGTCACTGGTCCCTGTAACCACGTTGCCGGAAATCCAGCCCCCATCCTTTCCTCCTCAGATTTTCTCACACAGAAACAGGCAGAGTCCGGTGCAGGCAGAGACCATATGGGGGATAGGTCAGTGGCCGTCATCTTGAGAGTCTGAAAGTAACAGCTGCCCACACAATAGGGTAGAGAGATCAGGATGTTTCTTTTCTTGCTTCTCTGATCCAATCAGGGCTGGGATGCATTTCACTGGGTGTCCTCCCTGCAGCCAAAGAGGCAGGTTCAGGTAAAAGAAGAAAGGTGGAAACAGGGCCCCACTGGATGCAAGGTAAAAAAAATTGTAGGCCCTCTCACTTACCTCCCAGAAACATCTGATCAGTATAAACTCTTTACTGGGATTTGTACTAACATGCAATATAGTCACCCTTGGCCCCCTTCTAGACTGTCATCTTGGTTATTTATATTGGCTTCTCCTGCAGACTGCTTCTCAGCCCTCGGTGGAAAGAGCATGCGTTATTAAAAAAATAAAAATTAAAAGCTAATGAGAACCAGTCAAAAAAGGCATGGTTGTTTAATTAAATTTCATGAACATTTTTCAACTTTTAAAGTTAATTTTTTGGAATGGAAAAGTAATTTTCCTGCTAAACACAAACGTTTTAGGAAAATTTATTTGTCCTATATGTAACTTCATGTTTACCTGAATAACATCACATATGATTACTAGGGCTGATAATTTGGCTGCTACCCTACTGAGGAATTTTATTGGAGTTATTAAAAGTAGATATGAGACTTTGAAACAAATGTTCATTTGATTACCTCCAATTTAATCTCTCTCCCCAAAGTCTATATTTCCTTATGATAACTTATTCCATCTAAACCTGGACAGGAATCAACAAAGAAGCATGAACAACGTTCCAAGCTTTGGGAGTGAGGCTTTAGCCATATTAACAATATTAGACGTCAATTTTTTTTTTTGCTTTTTCTCCCCAAACCCCCCCCAGTACATAGTTGTGTATTTTTAGTTGTGGGTCCCTCTAGTTGTGGCATGTGGGATGCCACCTCAACATGACCTAATGAGTGGTGCCATGTCCACGCCCAAGATCTGAACTAGTGAAACCCTGGGCCGCCAAAGCAGAGCGTGCAAATGTAACCACTAGGCCACAGGGCCGGCCCCAAATGTCAATTTTTTTATGGCTGAATAATTTTTACAATGGCTTTAATATAAATAGCTAAACAACTCAGTGTAGATACAAAAGGTGAATACCTGCATACTTTAAAGATTACAACAAATCATAGCATAATTTATTATGCTAATATTTTTACAAGTCTCACTTTTTGAAAATTAAATAACCTTCAAATGCAAGCATTCTACCTCAGTATTATACTTCAGTAGAGTTCAGTTTTGATGGACAAAATTATACAATTTTTATTTATTTATTTATTTCCAAGGAAGATTAGTCCTGAGTTAACATCTGCCAATCTTCCTCTTTTTTTCTGAGGAAGACTGGCCCTGAGCTAACATCCGTGCCCATCCTCCTCTACGTTATATGTGGGACGCCTACCACACATGGCTTGCCACGCGCTGCCATGTCCACACCTGGGATCTGAACCAGCGAACCCCGGGCCACTGAAGCGGAACGTTCAAACTTAACCACTGTGCCACCGGGCTGGCCCCTACGATTTTTATTTAGACAAAGATCTTGGACAGGCGGATTGTATTCTGCCACTTTAGTATAAATCATATAGAAACAGATTTCTGTCTGATTTGCTCATTGCTGTATTCTGAGTACCTAGAACATTCCTCAGCACATGGCAGACACTCGACAAATATTTACTGAATAAACTGAATGAATCTATGGCAATTAAGGTTTTGTGGAGGAGCTACTTTTTCACATCCCTACGCTTCTTTCAGAAGGAAAACAAAATCAGAAAGTTAGACTTCCTCTTCAAAAGAAGGAAATGAGTTTGCTTTCTGGTTAGAGTTGTTAAGCTATGAACTGTATTATAGCATCATTCCTTCATTCCCCATAGGTTTTCTTTCTAGTTACAGAACTAATTACAAAAACTAAAAGACTTTACCAGACAACAGGAAAAGATATCTGAATAAATGGAGAGATCCACCATGCTCATGGATGGGAAGACTCAACATAATAAAGATTTCAAATTTTCTCGAATTAGAATTGCATTGGCAATTTCATTAATTTACACATCCAATAGAGATTTCTTGAAACATGACAATGTGATTTTAAAAGTTTTATAGAAAAATGAAGGCATATGAACAACAAGGCAGTTATTAAAACAATGATTTGCCCTATTATATTTCAAAACCCATTATAAATCTCTGGCAACTTAGAATGATAGTGGGGCAATAATAGAAAACAAAACAGACTAACTTCAGAAACAGATTCATGTGTAGCTAGACATTTAGCACATGATAAAGGCAGCATTTAAAATCAGTGGGAAAAGGATGAACTAGTCGTTAAACGGTATCAGGACAAACAGCTGTCTGTGAAAAACATAAACCCTACTTCACACATTCCCTTTCCCAGATGGATCAAAGACATAAATATCTAATAGGAATTTCAGAGGAGGATAGAAGGAATAGAAAAAAAGCAATATTAGAGATAATAGTTGTTTTTACCCCAAGCTGAAAGAAAGCTATAAGTCCTTGATCTTCAAATGTATATACCACAAACCATGCTGATTTTTTTTTTTGCTGAGGAACATTCGCCCTGAATTAATATCTGTGCCCATCTACCTCTATTTGTATGTGGACTGCTGCCACAGCATGGCTGCTGATGAGTGGTATAGGTCCATGCCCGGGAACTGAGCCCGGGCCAATGAATTGGAGTGTGCTGAACTTAACCACTAGGCCACGGGGCCGGCCCTGAATAGATTTTTAAAATCCACTGAACATAAACTGTAGAATGTCACAGATAATGAGTAAAATTTTAAAGTTACTGGGAAAAAAAAAAGCAAATTACCTACAAAGGAATACCAATCATACTGACTACAGACTTCTCAGCTGCAAAAGTAGACATCAAAAGACCACACAATATTTTTAAAGTATTAAAGGAAAACAATATCAACGTAGAATTTAATAGTGTGCTAAAGAGTGAGAGCAATATAAAAGACACTGATGTATTTCAAAGCAACAACAGCATCCTGAAAGATGCTCATAATAAGACAAACACACTTGAAACAACATTGAGATATAATTTCTCTAAGGCACACTTTAAATTAAAAGAGAATTAAAATTGCATGAACCTTATTTGGACCATGAGTCAAAGAAATTGTTAAAAAAAAATAAGCATTTAGGAAATGGAAACTTTGAATACTGCCTAGATATTTGATATTAAGAAATTATTGCTAATTTTGTAGGTGTGATAATAATGTCCTGGTTATGATTTTTAAAGGAGTCCTTATCATTCAGAGACAAATTATGAAACATTTACAAGTAATACATCATGTCCAAGATCTGCTTCAAAATACAGTGATGAACACTATTTCGCTTTTCTATGTTATGAAATTTCATGATAAAAATTTAAAAATCATCAGAGAAGTATTTCATTTGCAAAACATAAGTAGGATGTTATAGGATTTTTTTAAGTCAAATCACACTATAAGAGGCCTCATGAAATTTAACATTAATATAACAAAAAGCTAAAATAGGTAAAAAGGCTTACAGTTGAGGAACTCTTCCAGAAAGCAGAACCCCTCCATCCAAATAAAGGAATGAGAGCTCAAAGGTAAGAAAGTTATATGATCAATTTCAAAGGCCCCACACTAGATTATTCAGAGTTCCAGAAAGAAAGAGAAAACGGGAAGAAGCAAGAATCAAATAAATACGGGAAAAATTCCTAAAAATAACAGAGTATCTAAGGACTGATCTATCAAAATGGGTAATTTCTTTAAAAGATTGGAACTAAATATATCACCATAAAATTTTTGAATACCGAAGATAAACTGATAAACCTAAATGTTCCAAGAGATGATGAATTGTTTATATACAAAAGAATAGTAACAGGCACAGAATAGGACTTATCAACAGTAACACTGCTCCAATTTCTATCTAGCTTTGCCAGCTTTCTGAGGGAAAATAATTTCCTATCCAGGACTTCTATACTAGGCCAAAATACCAGTCAAATATGAAGACAAAATAATTTCTACTCATACACAACCTTAATCTATGTAACTCATACAGACCCTTTTTCAGGAAAGTAATAAGATTATAATCCACTAAAAAGGGAACAAAAACAAATTTCCAGAGGCCAGCTCGGTGGCATAGTGGTTAAGTTCACATGCTCTGCTTTGGGGACCTGGGGTTCACAGGTTTGGATCCCAGGCGCAGACTTACACCACTCAAGCCCTGCTGTGCCAGCACCCCACGTACAAAATAGAGGAAGACTGGCCCAGATGTTAGCTCAGGGACCATCTTCCTCACAAGAAAACAAAAAAGAAGTTTCCAGGAAACAGGAGATCCAACACAGAGATGAGGTGAGGATAAAAGGAAGACTTAGTAGACCAGTGTGTGGCGCACCTAGAGAACGTCTAGACTGTAGGAAGATGGAAGGCTCCTGGAGACAGGTGTTCAAAAAAAAGAGAGAAATGGTAAGATTATATGACAGCTTTGACCTTGAAGAAAACGGAAGAAAGGCATCTTACATAGGTTTAAGGAAGACAAAGCAAATGAATAAAAAAAGGCATTAAAAACAAGAAAAGTAAAATTTGTACAAGAAAGAAACTTCTTATGGCTCAGCAGTAAACACTATTTATATAGTCATCACAATAAAAACACTAAACATGCATTTAACCAAAATTTGTGAGAAAACATTACAATACTTGCAATATAATTACATTTTGATTTAAGGATGTAGGAAGGAAGGCAAAGTCTAAGAGTCAAAATTCTTGTTTAACACAATAAGAAATTGAAAAATGTCTCAAATTAAACAATTAAATTAAAAGACTGAAGACAATTCAAAGCTAGAACTGCTTAAAAATTTGAAAGTGGATGCCACTGAGAAGAAACGGGGGCCTCCTGTTTTATTATGAGCCTTTTAACATATTAGACTTTCAAAAATGTATATACCATCTCTTGGAAAGTAAGTGTAACTATAGGACCAGGAACAGAATTTGCCTCCCCAAAATGTGTCTCTTTGGCTTGATTATTCTGAATGAGTTATCACCACAGATAATTCTAACTGTAGTAGACAGGATGGCATCTAGCAAGGGCCATTTTATCAAAAGATCTCTTTCGGGTCTCATTGTCTATACATGGCCCAGCAAACATTTGCTTTTCTCCATGTGAACTGTCTTCCTCCCCGTTGAAGACCTAAACCACAACGACCAACAGCCTCTTGTCTTTAGCTGAAGATGGTGTTTAAGGTGATGGCTTTGGCCACTCTGGCAAGTTACTCAGTTTTCCCGGGTCTCTCCCATGTATACATGTTATTAAACTTTGTTTTATTTTCTACTGTTATTCTGTCTCATGTCGATTTAATTCTTAGACCAGGAAGAAGGACTTAGAGGATAGAAGAATTGTCTTCCTCCCCTATAGCTGATAAATAAATGAAAAACAATAGGATACATTGGAGTATATGAGGAAGCCATCTGGTTTAAAACTAATTCAGCCTGACCATGTTTTTTCAGAACAGCTGACATGACCTGTGGAGCACACACTGTACATCTGCTTTAAACATTCAGGATGTCCCAAAGACAAGAATGATGCCCTTAAAGATAAAGATGTACCTTAGCCCATATCGGCATTCCTTAAGGACGAGCATCTCTTCCTAAAAACTAAAGATTAATTACTGACCTGCTGTGCTCACCTTGTGACCTCTGACCTGCTGTGCCAGCAAAGCAGTCTCATGACTACTGTGAAAGGGACATTCCTATTGTACATGATGTACGCTCTTTATTGCCAGATAGTACACAACCACTCTGTACACCTTACTTCTTTGGTGCCCCTCCTTCCTGGGGAAGGAAGGCCCTGGGCTACAGTCCTCAAACCTGGTTCATAATAAACTCACCCCAATTTTGATTTATAGATTGATTATGGATTATTTGTGGGACATGGCTATTTTCAACTGATGATTATTAAAAAACAACAGACACAGGAAAAGCTCTGAACACCTAGTAGAACTTACCCTTTCGTAAGGGAAACCTACATCTACATAAGAGAAATCGCCATTTGTAAGTGCCTTCCTCTCTGTGCCAGGAAGAGAAGGATGACTATAAATCTCCAGAAACTTTTATCAATGGAGAAAGCAATGACTTAAATCTGCATTAACAACTTCATCCTTGCTTACTGTGCTTTTCCTGGTAAGCTCCCATAACTGACTCCATTTTAACGACAGGATGTTAAGGCTATTTTTCAGGGCCAGCGAGCCAGCCAGGAGCGTGCACAGAAGAGAAAATTTTGATCTGCCAATCGAGCCTCACCCTGCCAGTGCTTCCGCATGCCAGCCTGCCCTCCCTGCTCCCTTCAGCCTCACCCCTTACCTTGGACGGGTGAAGCAGATTTGAGAGCCTGGACTGTGCAATAAAGTCCTTCTTCTTTCAAAGACTGGTGTCAGCTTCTGTGCACATCAGGAGGCGAGCCCTTGCTCGGTGACATGAATAAACTACAGGAAAAACAAATGAACTAAGCAATCAAATCAAGAAATAGAAAAACAGCAACAAAGTAAAAGAAAATTTAAAAATAGAGAGCAAAAGTTACTCTAACAGAAAACCAAAATACAAAGAGATAAGACAAAACCAAAATACAGATCACAAAAACAATCCAAACCTGCTTCTTTGAAAAGATTACTGTAGATGCATATATAGTAAGACTAATAAAGAAACAAGAGATGGTGGCCTAGATAAAAGACCCAAAAAAGGAAAAATAGCTACAATCATGACAGCAATTTTAAAACATCACGAAAAAGCAGTTATTTAAAAAGTCAGCAAAAAATTACTATACCAGAATAGTGTGAACAATTTTATGCCAACAAACTTGAAAATTCAGATAAGATTAACAATTTTCTAGAAAAATGTGTCCACAATTGACTCAGTAAAAGCTACAAAACCTAAATCAATCAACTACCACTAAAAAAGTTGAATCAGAAGTCAAATATCTACTCCTAAAGATTTTAAGGCCAAAACATTCAAGTGAAAAACTATTTTGCAGAATAGGATATAGAAAAAAAGCTGTGCCTCCCATATTATTTGTGACACTTGTAAAATCTTCTAAGTATATCACAAAGAATGGTGCTGCAAGGAGAGTACAAAGGAAAAAGATTAAAGTGCAATCTTAATTCAGAACACTGAAAAATCCCTAAGGAAAAAGCTAGTAAATTGAATACAGCAGTACATTAAAGTAATAATATCACATTCAAGCAAGGTTTAACCAGGAATGCAAGAATGGTTGAAAGCAGAAAAACTATTACTGTTATTCTGACGTTAATAGTGTAATGAACACTCTTGTACCTATCACTATTCTGAAACATATCTAGGAATGATACTGTAAATATTTCAAAATTTACATGTGAATAAGAACTCTTCAAAAATCATAACCAGAATATTATCACACCAACAAAATTAGCAGTAATTCCTTAATATCAAATATTCAGGCAGTGTCCAAATTTTTCTATCTCATTTTTCTTTTGGCTGAAGAAGACTGGCCCTGAGCCAACACTTGTGCCAATCTCCCTCGCTTTACACGTGGGACGCCGCCAGGGCACGGCAGCCGAGCGCCGCAGGTCCGCGCCCGGGATCCGAACCGGCGAGCCCCCGCCCCCGAAGTGGAGCGAGCGGCACTGTAACCACTGGGCCGCGGGGCCAGCCCCTCCTAAGTGTTTTGTTTCATTAAAAAAAAAAAAAAAAACAGCAGTTTCTCTAACTCGTGATCCAAAGAAGGTGCATACAAGTCTCTAAACTTCGGTTGCCTCAGCAAGGCGGCGCCTCAGCCCGCGGCGCAGCCCCCGCCCCAGCCCTCCAGACAGGCGCAGGCCACAGCGGAGGGCTCGTCCGGGCGCCTGCTCCCTGCCCCGCTGCGGCCGCTCCCGCGGGGCAGAGGGCACTCGCCGGGCTCCGCGGAGCCGCAGCCTCCGGGACCCGCCGCCTCCGGGACCCGCCTCGGCCTTCGGGCCTGTCCCGGGCCGCCGCCGCTCGCACGGCCGCCCCTCTGCCCGCCATCACCGCCGGTCGGCGTGAGGGCTGGGCCGCCCACCGCCCTCCCCGCCACGTGTCCTCCCCCGCCACGCGCCCCACGCGCCGCCCTGTCCTCGGGTACCTGCTTCTCGGCCTCGAAGCTCCCGGGCCGCCGCGAGAAGGGAAAAGAGCGCGCCGGGGCGGGCGGCGGTGCCCAAGGCCCCGAAGCCGCGAGCTCTGTAGCCACTCCGACTCGAGCGGCGGGACTACATTTCCCAGCAGCACCTGCGCCGCCTCGCTTCGCCCCGCGGAGGGATTCTGGATTTCGCGTCCCTGCCGCGATTCTCAGCGGAGGGGCTCGAGCGGTGCGTGCGGCGTCCGAGACGTGCGTGCGCGTGTCGGGGCCGGTGCGCGTGCGTGAGGGGGCGGGGACGCGGAGGACGCGCGAGCGCGTGGGGTCGGACGCGGCGCGTGCGAGGGGGTGGCGGCGGGCAGGGCCGGGAGTGGGCTCCGAGCGGTCCGGGCCGCCCAGCCTGTGTGCCCAGCCACCTGTCCCGGAGGCACGGCTCGTCATTGATTTGCGGTTGGTGCTGCCATTGTGAGGGACTGCTTCCCCCATCGAACCTTCTAGGTGCTTACTGCAGGTACAGACGAAGGTGCTGGGTGTTGTGTCTTTGCTTCGTAGTGAGACGCGTCTTGATCCTGTTAGTAATGTTGCGGTTGTTTAGCCTCGTCGTTCTAGGTAGACGGTGATTTCATCAGCAAATAATTTTTGTTCCTAACTGTGATTTTTAGCCCTTGCGCGGTACTTCTTGAATTCAGGTCGCAGCGTTCCTAGCGGACGGCCCCGCTTGCGGAGAAAGATGACAATGCCCTAGTGTCTGAAGGTGCGGGGGAGATTTTGAACCAGATATTTTCGGTGATGCAAAATAAGATTTCTTCTATTCTTTTGGTAAGAGAAAGAGATAACGAGGCCATAGTCCACGCGACGGTTACCATGACCCCCTCAGGGCTGAGCTTTGGACGGAAATAAGGAAACTGCGTTTGACCTTGACCCCTGCCGGAGCGCAGCACGGCCTCGGGGTGGCGGGGTGAGGAAGGGCTGCCGGGGAGACCTGGCCTCGGGCCGCGGCGCTCCGTGCCCTTCAGCCCCGCCACCCCCGACGGAGGCGGCCTCACCGTCAGGTTGCGAGGGGAGATGTCCCTCCCCGGCTTGCAAACCTTTTTAATAAAGTCTCTCTTTTCTTTAAAACTTTACCTTTGCCTCGTGAAGCTGCACGTTTTGGTTGACACCTGCTTACTTTATCCCCCCCCCCCCCCAACTGGGACTAGATGTTTAAAATTTTGCATATGGCTTCTCTGCTGAAGTGATCATGCTCTTTTTTATTAGAGTAGGAAATTTCTTAGCAGTAAAAGTCTGACGTTCCTAGGAGAAATCCAACGTGGTTATTATACTGTTTTTAAAAAATATATACTACTGGATTCTGTTCGTGGATACCGTAGAGGTTGTATGCTAGAACCAGTGATGAGCTAGGTCTACTTTAATAAGTTCGATGGCCAAAAGGGCTGGATGGATTTCCAGTTCTTGGCGTAGTCTCAAGATACTCATTTTTTAAAAAAGCTTTTTACTTCCTATTAAAGTTATTTTGGCGGTTTTCCTCAAAATTGCATCTTATCAGTATTTTCAGTGTTTAAGATCAAACAGGTTTGTGTGTGGTCTTTTAAAAAAGCTATACATCTCTAGCTCCTAGCTTCCTGATCTTCAGTGTTGTGTGTATGTGTGTTTTTTATCAAATAGATTAAGTGGAGATGTGTATACGTTTAATCTAGTTTTATTTTTCAGAGACAGCTCAAAAATTTAATTAATTTATTTTTATTTTTCCTTGACATTAATCAAAATGATGTGTATCATGTAACATGTAGTATCAATGTCAAAGATAAGGTTAACATAAAAACTGTAGTTCCCATCTAAAGTGTATGGAGAAAGTGAAGAATTTCAGTTCTATGTATACCTTAATAGAATATACTGTTAAAAAAAAAAATAGAAAGTAAAAGGGAACACAGGATGTCATCCAGAATGCTAGCTAACAAATGTTAGTCTGGTTAGAAATGTTGATTGCGGTTAACTGTCTGTCTGGGAGATAGATAACGCAACTCTTCTACCCCTTTTTAAACCACCTCAACACTACTCTGACTTTTCTCTATAGCCTAACTAATCTACTCCTCTCTTGTTTCATTAAAATTGTCCCTCTGTCTTGCAGACTTCATCAGTCCATCTTTTTTCATTGCATTTCAAAGTTAATTGCAGACATCAGTATACTTTTTCTAGATACTGCAGAATCCATATGCATTACTAAGTAGAATTTAGCTTTTTCTTTTGATGTAGAATTTTACATTAAATGAAATGCACAAAATTAAAGCATACATTTGCTGAGTTTTCACAGATGCGTGATCTTTGCCTTTTGCGTCTTTAAATATGTCTCTGCTATCTCTGCTAGCCCCAGAGTTCTCACCCTTTGGCTGCTGGGTCCTTTTGCTGATCATTCCTTGCCCTTTGCAGATGCCAAATACTGATGAATTGATTCAGAAACCGAAGAGATCCTGTTCTCTTATATTAAGAAGTGTATATTCCGTATGCTCGAGTGAAACGCCGTCCCTGACAAGGTCTTGCATATCTCTGAGCGCTGGCCCTCAGGGACTGGGTATTCAAACAGACCTGAGGGCAGACACCTGGGGAAACAGACAAGTTATTGTGGTTGCTCATTAAATATTTGACAAATGCCAGTGTAAACGAATATGAAGTACAAGGCACTATGCTGGCCTTTTTCTGGGATTTAAATTGAGACTATCCCATTTCTCAAGTGTTTCATTATCTCTAAGGGAAGTGGACAGCTAAGTAGTGGTGGGGTAGGGCAGTGTGTTGAAACACTAGAGCATGGGCAAATGCTCCATGATTACTGGCCAGGGAGCCACTGATTCTCTGGGACAACAGGAAGGCTTCTCAGAAAAGGTGGCATTTAAGTGAAGCTTAGAGAACATGGGGCAAGTACAGTAGGAATTCAGATTGAAAGTTGTCGGGGCCCAGAATGTAGACGGTCATGAGCCTGTATACTCAGTACCTAATCAGAGCTGTGCTGTGGAAGCTTTCCTGCCTCAGATAGTGAATTTCGTAGCCTCCTTGTTGTTACTTGAAGCTGCTTCCAGCCCATCTCTGCCCTGGTGGTCGGCAGAACGGTGGCTCCCCAAAGAGAACTGTGTGCTAATCCCCAGAACCTGGGGTCTATCTCCTTTATCAGCCAGCTTTATTAAATCTTACCGTTTCTTAATGGGCTTTACAGGAACCGTGTCCTAGGATTGTTGGCAGGAATCTGTGGTCTCCCTTAGACTACTCTATCCATCTGCGTATGTCACCTGTATCTCATAGTCACACTCAAATCTGTGACAAAAGACCATTTCCTGCCTCTCAGGAAGTCCTGTTTGAGAATATAGCCAAGCAGTTTGGGGAGATACAGATAAAACAGAAATATAGAGGGCAGATGATACAGCTGGATAACCCTCACATCTAAATATGTGCTTCCAAATGTCCCTTCTCTGACCCTCTCATGTTCAAAACTAACCGCATCACCCCTCTAGTACCTGCTCCAACTGATACATTATTGTCTATTCAGTCATCCAGAAACTTGGGAGTCATCTTTACCCCTCATGCCGTCTTCACACCACATCCAGTCGAGTTCTAGGACATAGCAATCTCTCCAGAAGGTACCTGCTCTCCATTCCTACCCTCACCGATTCTGTTTTGTGTGCCGTCTTCTGGATTACAGTGTTAGCCTCCTGCCTGGTCTCTTTGCTGCTGTTATGTCTTCCCCTGGTCCATCACACAACTACCCCAAATGCAGAGAAGGCATTTTTAAGATGCAAATCTAGGATCGTTCCCTGGCTTAGATGTAGGAAAAAGTCAGCATTTCTGAGAATGGCATTCTGGGCCCTCTGTGACCTAGGCATGCCTCTGGCCTCCTTTCTGGCTGCTGCCTGCCGTTGACCATATGCACCAGCTGCACTGAGCTTTCTCTCCCTACACACCGTTGTCTTGGGGTTGGCCTTTGTTCACACGGTTGCCCACCCTCCATAGCTGCCTAACCAGCTCTGGACTGGACTAGCCTTGAAACCACCAGGTTGGGGTGCGGGCCGTCTTCTGTGCTCCACGACCCCTTGGGCATGCTGTTATCATAGCAGCAATCATCCTGCACAGTAGGTGTCCATTTTCAGTTTCTCCAACTAGACTCAGCTGCTTGAGGACAGGGAGAAATACTCTGTTCACGTTTTTACCCCCTGGGCCTAGTACAGAGCCAGGCACACAGTAAGTGTTCAGTAATGATTTATTAAAACAACAGAAGATCCAGATCTATAACATCAAGATAGTTACCATCAAGTTACAACTTACCAGCTGTTTCCTTAAGAAGAAATAAAACTCATCTCAGGATCCCTGCCCTGGAAATGACTGCTTTTGCTTTAGAGAAGTCACTTTTGGCCAGTTGCATAAAAAGATCCTGTGTGTATCTGGTGACTGATTAAAAGATCTGATTACCCCCAGAAATTGTAGAAATTGACAATTAAATAGATTAAATAATGGCTTAGATCAGTGGTTCTCAACCTTGGCTGCACATTAGAATCACCTACGGAGCTATTTAAAAAAAAGCCTGGCCCCGGCCCAGACAGTTAAACCAGAATCTCCTAGTGGGGAAGGGTGGCATGGGACCCAGGTCTCAATAATTTATAAATCTACCTGGCAATTCCAGTATGCAGTCAGGTTTGAAAACCACTGGTTTAGATAAAGGTTTGAGTAAGTTACCTAGAAGTGGAGGTTAAGGGAAGTTAGGATGAAGTGAGACTAATTGCAAGCTATTTGTATTTTAAATCATGAAACAGGAAAGTCGTTGGAACGGACCTTAGATATCCGTGTAAACTGGCAACTGTACTATAGTTTTTTTTTTTTAATAAGATCCTATTGAAAATTTATTAGTGATCAGAAATTGCCTGCCTCCTTAGGCAGCCTGTTCTATGTGCGGATGTCATTTGATTAACATTGTCTTATTATATTGACTTGTAATTAATTTCTTTGTGACTCTACCATTTCTCCTAATTCTGCCCTCTGGAACAACTCAGAATAAATATTATCCCTGTTCTACAGGACTTGTACATGTGTGAAGACCATTCTCTTGTTTCTCTCAAGTAATTTTTTTTTTTTTTAAAGATTGGCACCCGAGCTAACAACTGTTGCCAATCTTCTTTTTTTTTTTTTTTTGCTTTTTCTCCCCAAACCCCCCAGTACATAGTTGTATGTTTTACTTGTGAGTCCTTCTAGTTGTGGCATGTAGGACGCTACCTCAATATGACCTGACAAGCAGTGCCATGTCCGTGCCCAGGATCCAAACTGGCGAAGCCCTGGGCCACCAAAGCAGAGTGCATGAACTTAACCACTTGGCCATGGGGCTGGCCCTTAAGTAATTTCTTGCACAGGCTAAACATCCCTGGTTATTTCAACCTTTACTCATCTGACATTGAAAAGTAAGCTCCGTGAGGGCAGGGCCTATCTGAACAGCCACTGCTGTATTCTCGGCCCCTAGAATAAGACTTGGAATATTGTAAACACTCAGTTAATGTCTGGTGCAAAAAACAATGAATACAGGAACCATGTGCACTCATTCCACCTTTCTATCCTGCTAACTATGGCATTCTTACTCTTTAAAATAAATCTCGTGTTTTTCTAATAATATCCATACAAAGTACATATAGCATCCACATCTGTATCTTAATTCCCATATCTAGTATGTTCACTGCCTTTGTCAGGTACAGTTTATAACTGATCCTTACTCATGTTGCTGGGGAAAGGGTTGCAAAGCGCTAAGGAAGTGCCTGGTATTGGAGACCTCACTCCGTGTGGACATGACCCCTTGGTCAGCTAGCGGTGAGTCTCTCGCTGCACTTTTGTTTAGTCCGTGTTGCTTGCATTAGGGACTGTGGGAGTAAACAGGAAGAAACACTAAAACTTCCTGGGGAATTTGTCCCGGGAATTACACCAAAAGGGATGATGTTTGATCTTGAGGGTGGATAGAGTTTTGCTAAGAGGCAAGAAAGGGAAGAGCATTCCTGGCATAGGAATAGCATATGGAAACATGTTAGGGCAGTTCAAGTGGTTTAGCCTGGTTCTAGGGAAAAGTGTGGTAGTTTGATGGAACATTTAGGACGAGTGAGGTAGAAAAGGATCCTAAATCCATGCTGAGGACTTGGTCCATGTTCCTGTAAGTACTGTGAGACCAACAGAATTTTAATCAAGGAGTGAAACTTTTGTGTTTTATAGAAATGACACTGATGTGGCCACTCACTGGAGTAGGAGAGATCAAAGGCAGTGAGGGCCAAAACCGAGGCCATGGCAGTAGGAATCTAGAGGAAGAGATGGATGGGAGAGACATTTCCAGGTTGTGGTAAATGATTAGATGTTAAGAGGACATGTTACTGGGTCCCTAGATGTCATTTATTTTTTAAATTAACAAATAATCCTTACCATGTGTCAGGCACTGTTGCGTGTGCTTTACAAATATTGACTCATTTAATTCTTGTGATAACCCTATGAGGTGGGCGCTGTTTTATCCCCATTGTAAAGAAGAAGAGACTGAGATACTGAGAGGCTAGGAAACCGCCTAGGAAGTAACGGAGCAGGGGCTTGAACCCAGGCAGTCTGGCGGCAGAATCCGTCCTGTTAACCACGGGTGGAAATATGCACTTGAATTTAGGGAAAGAGAGGGGGATAGAGGACAGTGGTCTATTAATTCTAGCCAAAACACTTAGCCCTGTTGTGTCATGCCATGGTGCCATGGGATAGGCAGACGGTGGGGATAAAGTAAATAGATATGCTCTGTGTCCTGGAAGTGCCCGGGGGCCACTGAAAATGGAGACTGAGACTGAGGATGCAACAAAGGGAAACCTACATTTAAACTAATCTAATTTTTTAAATCATTAGAGACAACTAAGAAGTACCAAGATATACAGAGGAAAACCAGGTAAGGATGGAAGCAAAGTAAATAAAGAGCATCCGAGAGCAGTTGAGAGGCCAGCAATGCCCTCTCTAATAGATGTGGCTGATGAGAACCGTTTCAGTGTGGTAGCCAGAAGCTACGGTACTTTTATTTATGTAAGCGTGCCTAGAATTGAAGTGGAAATCCTTAAGATCTCCAGAAGACAAAAGGGGCAAACAATATGAAAGAAAACAAAACAAAATACAAAAGAACTATAAATATAAACATGGAAAATATTCAAACCCAGTATTTAAAAAGTGGAAATTAAAAATACTATCTATATTTAAAACAAATTAAAAGTGCAATGCTTATAGACTTCTGCTTCTGGCCAAAATGCAGTAATAGGGAGTGGATTTAGCCTCTTGCCCAAACAACATCAACAACAAAAAGACAGACAAAATACATGAACCAATCATTTCAAGACGCTGCATGTCAGACCACAAAGGCCAGTCATCCCTGAGAGATGGAGAACCAACGAGGTAAGCCCTGTGGTTGCCCCAGGTTATTGCTTCGAGAGAGTTTCCAGGTTAGGAAACAGCAGAGGGGACACTGAGGTGAAGTCCAGCAGACTGCTTGAGTCAAGGATCTGCAGCTGAGACTCTGGGAGGGCAGAGCAGCTGCACTTCACGGGACAGAGCACCAAGAGGAGAGGTCTGCAGAGGGTCTCCCTCCAGTCATCAGTGTAGCTCAGCACGTGTGTGACGGAACCACCCAAGGCCAGGGAAAGAATCGTCTAAGGATGGAGGGAATTGTATTTGACGTTCACATGGGGAATATTCCTTGTTACTGCTAGCCAGACTGGAAAACGCTTCTAATTCCCAGATCATTGGGAGGGGAGCTAAATCTATATATAAAACACTAAAAGGAAAAATGTCTACTTAGAATTCTATAGTCAGCAAAAATATCTTTCAACAACAAAGGTAAGACAACCTACGGAATGGGGGAAATATTAGGAAATCGTATAGCTGATAAGGGTTTAATATCCAGAATATGTAAAGAACTACAGCTCAACAACAAAAAGACAAATGACCCAATTTAAAAATCGGCAAAGGGGGGCTGGCCCTGTGGCCGAGTGGTTAAGTTCGTGCGCTCCGCTGCAGGCGGCCCAGTGTTTCATTGGTTCGAATCCTGGGCGCGGACATGGCACTGTTCATCAAACCATGCTGAGGCAGCGTCCCACATACCACAACTAGAAGGACCCACAATGAAGAATATACAACTATGTACCCGGGGCCTTTGGGGAGAAAAAGGAAAAAAATAAAATCTTAAAAAAAAAAAATCGGCAAAGGACTTGAACAGACATTTCTCCAAAGACATACAAATGTCCAATAAGTGCATGAAAATAATGCATATTAAAACCATAATCAAATATCACTTCACACCTACTAGGATTGCTGTAATAATTTAAAAAATGGAATAACCAGTGTTGGCAAGCACAAGGGGAAACTGCAACCCTTGTATATTGCTGGTGTGAATGTAAAATGAGGCAGCTGCTGTGGAAAACAGTTTAGTGGGTCCTCAAAACGCTAAACATAAACTTGCCATATGACTCGGCAATTTCCTTGGTGGGTACCCAAGGGAATTGAACACAGGGACTGGAGCAGATATTTGTGTGCCAGTGTTCATTGCAGCATTATTCACAACAGCCAATAGGTGGAAACAGCCCACATGTTCATCAACAGATGAATGGTTAAACAAGATGTGGTCTAGCTGTACAATGGAATATTATTCAGCCATTAAAAGTAATGAAGTTCTGATACACACTACAACGTGGATGAACCTTGAAAACATGCTAAATGGAATAAGCTAGACAGAAAAGAACAAATATTATATGATTCCACTTATATGAAATATCTAGCACAGTCAAATTTGTAGAGATAGAAATTAAATTACAGGTTATCAGAGTTTGAGGGGAGGGAGGAATAGGAAGTTAGTGCTTATTTGAGTGTTTCTGTTTAGGGTGATGAAAAAGTTTTGAAGTTAGTATTGATGGTTGCACAACATTTTGAATGTAATTAATGCCATGGAAATGTACACTTAGCATTGGTTAAAATGGTAAATTTTCTTACATATATTTTTACCGAAATTTAAAGATTAATAATGTAATATACCAAAAACCATTGAATTGTACACTTTAGGTTAATTGTATGGTGAGTTATATCTCAATAAAACTTAAACAAACAAAGGCAAAATAAAGACACTGTCTGACATAAAAAAGCTGAAAGAATCTGTTACCAGCAGAATTATTACCATAGTACAAGAAATGTTAGAAGATATCCTTCAGGGGGAAGGGAAATGAAACCAAATGGAAATTTGAATCTACCAAAAGCATTGGCAACGGTAACTACATAGGTAAATATAGAGCATTTGTCCTTAACATTTAAATATCTTTAAAAGATAATTGCCCATGTGTTAGTTTTCTGTTACTGAGTAGCAAGTTACCACAAACTTAGCAGCTTCAAACAGCACCACTTGTTAGCTGCCAGTTCTGAGGGTGGAAGTCTGACACAGTGTGGCTGGGTTTTCTGCTCAGATACCCAGCAGCTGATGGCAAGGTGTTGGCTGGCCCAACATCTCACCTGGAGGTTCCAGGGAGAGTCCACTTCCAAGCTCACTCTAACTGTTGGCAGAAGTCGGTTCCTGTGGCGATAGGCCCCTGGGCCCCGTCTCCTTGCTGGCTGTCGGCTGGGTTCTGCTCTTAGCTCTCACCGACTGCCCATGTTCCTTGCCACATGGCACCTTCCACCTTCAGGCCAGTAGTGGCACATCACATTTTTCTTGTGCTTCAAATTTCTGACTTCCCTTCTGTGATTAGCTGGAGAAAACACTTGTTTTCTTATTTGTAAATTGAGACTGTTATATTGGGTCAGGTTTTGTGGTTTTTGTTTTCCTCAGAAAAGGATTTGTATTCATTTTGATTCCAAATGAAATTTAGCATGAAACTCTAGAGATTAAGGGGGAAATGCAGTCTATGTAGCTCTTGTCTTCCTACTGCTGGGAATTTCAGGCACTGTAGATGTGTTTTTGGAACATCTGATACTCCTCTCTGTGCTGTGGGTGTTCGTGTCATACCCCGCTGGTGCGAGGCGGTCTAAGCTCATGATTTATGGCACCTCTGAGTCGCAGCAAACTGTCCTCACATTTCTTTCTTCTCCTCAGCTTGCCTTCCCAGCATCTTGCATTAACAAGAAAGTGTTACTGAGAGCAAGGAGGGCATGGAAGCCGAGTTACCCACTGCCCAGTCCCACGTAAGTTGGGCTGCCTTCTTTTTTCTTTGTTTTCCAACTGAGAATCCCTTATTGCTTAAGCTCTGAAGTTCCTTTGCGTAGGAACTTCAGAAATTGTAACTCAGGATACACTTCTCCAGGAGACCAGCACTGTCCTGTTTCTTTATTTGTAGTTGTAGGTTTATTTCCTTTCATATAAAAGAAACACAAGTTTAACAGTAACATGGGTGGGAGTCAAGTCAGGCGCTAGAAGGACTCTGATGGAACACTCTTGCATCCACGCTACGGAATTGAGCTCACAGCGGGCTTCCTCCCCCAAGGATGGTGTGAGAACTGGGAGTGCTGGTGCCCCTGGAGGGTTTCTCTGGTCCCAGTTGTCCTGGCTGTGGTGCAGGCTGTGTTAATTCCTCCATGAGGCGTGCTCTTTGAAGGAGCTCAGGGACAACTTACGTCATTATCGAGGGGCAGCTGCAGCCACAGCAGGAAGGTCTCGGCTGAGAAGGGAACCTCTGGGACCAGCATGACCTGAGAGCGTCCAGGTGGAGACTGGGCTCCTCACACCTCCTTCAGCTGCTTCCCCTGGAGGGTCCCTCGCATGTCACCTCTGCTTGTACTGAAAACCCCACCAGAACGTGTTGTAGTTTGTGCTTTCAATTGTCCTACATATTTTGGAGGATTTAATAGAAGAAAATTGGTCTATTTACCCAAATATTACTGTTTTTGTTGCTCATCCTTCACTCCAGAGATTTAAAGTTTCTCTCTGGCATCATTTCCCGTCTACCTCAAGAGCTACCTTTAGCACGTCTTCTAGAACGGCTCTGCTAGTAACCAGTTCTGTTAACTTTACTTCATTTAAGAATGTATTTTGTATAATTCCTCAAAGGTATTTTCACTTTATATAGAAATTCTGGCTTGACAGTTCTTTTCTTTCAGTTCTTTTTGTTTTCTTAAAAAACATTCGCTGTGTTTTGACCTTCATGGTCTTTGTTCAAGTTTTTTTTTTTTCTATGTGTAATTAATATTTCTTTTTGATATGGCTAAAGGCCTTGCTTCTGTATCTATTCTTTGTGAAATTGTTTTGCTGTTATTAAAATAAAATCTCTTCTCCGTTTTCTTGATGCCTACCAATGTTTAGGAAGAATGTTTTGGATAATTATTTTGGCCACAAACATGGCTAGCTTGGTCTCTTAAGTATTAGGTTGTTCTTGAACTCAAGACTGTTTTCTCCTCTTTTCATGCGTTGAATTAGGTTTTTTATTTCACATAATAGAAATGTAGATTGACTTTTGGTGTCTGATTTTCCTTGCTATAACTGTTTATAACAAACTTGAGTTAAATAAAAGTGCTTGTAGGGCTGGCCCTGTGGACAAGTGGTTAAAATTCCATGCGTTCCGCTTCAGTGGCCCAGGTTCACAGGTTTGGATCTGAGGCGCAGACCTTCTCCACTCAGCAACCATGCTGTGGAGGCATCCCACATACAAAAAATAGAGGAAGATTGGCACAGATGTTAGCTCAGGGCTAATCTTCCTTAGGGGGGAAAAAGTGCTTCTGACAGTTTCTAAACCTAAAGCATAACATGGAACTGGTTTTTGTACAGTAGGTACCTGTACCTGATAGCCATTCCTTTTAGGAATTAACCCAGATCCAAAATAAATGCTAAATGCTCCTAGCATGATTCTGCTTCATCCTCTTTCCCTACTCCAGTGCTATCCACCTAATCTCTCTCTCTGTCAGTGTTTAGGAAAGGGAGGGCAAGGAGATACATCTGGCTTAATATAGGTTTTTTTCATGTTGTAGACACTGGTGACCTTCAAGGATATACTTGTGAACTTCAACAGGGAGGAGTGGAAGCTACTGAACGCTGCTCAGCAGATCATGTACAAAGATGTGATGCTGGAGAACTATGAGAACCTGGTTTCCTTGGGTAAGACTAACCTCTGTGTGTGGAGATGTACTCCCTGGGACGATTTTGGTTCTTCGTTGATTGAAAGGTATGGAAACCCTGAAGCATATATCAGAGTGTGACCTTGGGGTCAGGGACCCAATTTCTTTAAGGCATAGATCAGTGTTTTTGTACTCCTTCTGCTTTAGTGCAAAAAATTATTTTGATTGGTCAGATTTTTAAAAATGCATATTTTGCTGCCTCTGGAGCCTCACCTTGTCTACTGTGCAGAGTGCCCCCAGGACTATGAAGGGTTCAACTGGGGTGTTTTTTTGTGTCCAGCCCAGATTCCCCAACCTTTGCCGAATTCTTGATCTCTCCCTGTGAACAGGGCATCAGCTTCCCAAGCCAGATGTGATCCTCCGGTTGGAGAAAGGGCAAGAGCCGTGGCTGGCAGAGAGAGGGATCCACCAGGAGACCCATCCAGGTGAGGATCAGACAGGAGGTGTTGCAGGCAGTTTCCAGATGACCTGTCAGGGGCTAGAATCCTGGCAGATGGTGGTCACTAGTCCTCATTTCCAAGAAGACTGAGTTTATTTACCTGCTGTTTCCCCCTTGTGAATCTTCTTTCTCCGATCTGCTCACACTTCATCTGCATTCAGAGACAAGGCTGTTTTTCTGCTTCGTTGAAATTATCTTTCTCTTGATGTGCTTGGGTTCAGCCCTGTCCATATTGCTGTCCTGGTTGTTAGCTCTAACTCTAGCATCCCCGTTCTCTCATTTTTCATAGAATCGTTTCTTTGGTCTTTGCCTGTCTTTTTGCTTTCACGTGGCGCCTTCCCACAGCCTCAGTTCTGCCTGTTTGGTAAGCTCTGTGGTGAGTCCCCATGCTGCCCCTCTCCGGTGTTTTCGGCCAGTTGGAAAACTGCCCCAGAGGGCTCACCAGCTCCTGTTGGCTTAACCCTTCTTCCCTTCCAGAATTGCTGCTCAAAAACGCCTGTTTTCTAACCATACATAGCTCTTTATTTCATGTTTTTTCAATTTATACCTATTTCACTTTAATCTTAATATCTCTAAAATGTCCTAACATCATTCCTTTCCCAACTTCCCTGTGTATAAAAAAACCCAGCCTTCTAGGTTAAGAAGTAGAAAGTAGTCTTTCATGTTTCTCCTCCTTTAGTCTCTCTAAGACATCTTTTCCCTGACCTTTGTTTCCAAGCTCAATTCTTGACTTCTCTCTCCTCAGCCATCTTGAGCTTGCTGTCTGAGGCATACTGCAGTAGTCTCCTTGGCATGGTGCAGCACAGCGGGGCGCTGGCCAGTGACTGACTCCGGGTGGGCTCGGCCAGACACGTGGCTTCCCAAGTCCAGTGTACTCTAGGCAGGTTGTAGCAACCTACAGTTGTTTCTGTCTGGGGCCCAAAGTCCATGTGCATCAGGCATTTCCCTGCATCTCAGGCTTTGAGTATGATGTAAATAAGATCTGTCAGAGTCTTGGTTGTCTGGTAATTGGCACCTCAAGACCTTTCTCTGTGAAACCTTTTATGATTTTCAATTCTCTGTAAAGAGCTTGATCAGTCAGTGCTTTGGGGCCATGGGAGGGAAGATTGTTCTCTCTTTTCTTTCATTTTTTTATTACTTGCTTTATTTTTTCCATTCATGTGTTTGTTCATTTAGCAAGCTTTCCTGGATGTTTGTTGGAAAGTATCCAAAAGTAACTGACTAGATGCAGCAGTTTAGATTTTTATTAAGACTTTGTTGTCAAAAGAAATACTGAAACTTCCTGTGCTTAAACACATGAAATTTAAGGGAAGCTACACAGGTATGTGAACTTCATTATCAAAGTGAAAAGTATAATGAGTGATGGCTTTAAAAATTCATGGATGCTACAGATTTTGAAGATAATTTGCTTGAGTGGGTATGTTACATAATACATGGGAGATTTTTAGGATTTTGATAAAGAGAAGCACCCCATTCATGTATTCAAACACTCTGCTCCGAGTTTTTCTCTGTCAGTGCTCAGCCTCCAGTTCTCATCACGCATGTTCATTTTAGAAGTTTTCAGTTGGCATTTGTAGTTTGAAAATCTTCTACGATGGGATTCTGATGGGAGACGATGGTGTATTTCCTATAAAAAATCATCAAGGTGGCAGTATATACATACAGTGGCATATTATTCAGCCTTAAAAAGGAAGGAAATTCTACAATATGCTACAACATGGATGAACTTTGAAGATATGCTAAGTGAAATAAGGCAGTCACAAAAGGACAAATAGTGCATGATTCCAATTATATGAGGTACTTAAAGTTGTCAGAATCATAAAGACAGAAAGTAGAATGGTGGTTGCCAGGGGCTAAGTTGAAGGGAGAATGGGGAATTACTGTTGACTAGGTATAGGGTTTCAGTTTTACAAGATGAAAAGGGTTCTGGAGATGGATGGTGGTGATGGCTGCATGATAATGTCAATGTACTTAATGCCACTGAACCAAACACTTAAAAATGGATAACATGGTAAACTTTATGTTATGTGTATTTTACTACAATAAAAAGAAAAATAAATAAGGCTGGGGAAGAAATGAGTATCTAACAAAGTTGTAAATGAAGATAGGACTGGTAGGGGTTGGGTTGTACAAAGAAAGCAGTTAGAAGCCTGGCAGGGGCTGTTCACCCTGTGTGTTAGTTTCTTGGGCCAAAACAAAGTTCCTCGGGCTCGGTGGCTTAAAACAACAGAACCTCTTGTCTCGCAGTTGTAGAGGCCAGATTCTGAATGGAGGTGTCGCGTGGCCGTGCTCCCTCTGGAGTCTGGCAGAGGATCCTTCCTGCCTCCTCCAGCTTTGGTGGCCCCAGCTGTTCTAGCTTGTAAATGCGTCACTCCAGTCAGCCTTCATCTTCACGAGGCATTTTCCTGTGTGTCTTTCTGTGTGTCTCCTCTCCTCTTCCTACGAGAACACCAGTTGTATTGTATTGGGGCCCACCCTTCATCTGATTATATCTGCAATGATCCCATTTCCAAATACAGTCACATTCTGAAATATTGGGGGTTAGGACTTCAACATACTTTCTTTGGGAGACAAAATGCAACCCATACACCAGGTAAGAGTAGACTATCACCCCACTTACGTAGGGAGAGGTGGTAAACAGTGGAGTTTTTCCTTGGTTCAGAACTAAACATTCTACCTGAAAGGCATTGAAAAACAAACGTCGACTCTTAGAAGGGAGACTAATTTGCAGTAATATCTGTGGGTATAAGCAGAAGGGCAAAAAGTTCAGGAGAATATAAGTTAGCATGCATGTTCTGAGTTAGTGTCTTGTGGTGCTAGCCCTGTCAGTTGTTAAGTCTTGATGTCTCAGAACAAAGTACTCACAATAGGAGATAGGAATAGTAATTACTATAAATGGTATCACTTTGACCATACATGTGTCAGAGACTGTGATGAGCTCACACCTTATATAATACTTACAATAATCTTACATGACAAATACTGTCATCCTTAGATTACAGATAAGCAAAATGATTTTTGAAAAGTCTAACAGCTTGTTCGAGTTAACCAGTAGTGGTGGTACAGCTTACATTAGAACCTGTATCTGGGTGACTTCCGTGCTCCTGCTCTTCCAGCCCGTCACATGGCCATTCTGAGAGGTTTGTTGTGTCCGTCATCTGGGCATGACTCTGTAGTGCTTTGGTGATGTAGATAAAAGGCATTGCCTGACATGTGGCTGCATTCATGGTTTAGGAATATTGCCTTGGCAGTAGTGTGAAGAATGCATATCAGGGGAAGGGCCTGGCAACAAGTAGACACTTTAGGTTCTTGTCTGAGTAGTGCTGGGATTAGATAAGGGGGTGAAGTCCTTTCTATGGGCTTCCCTTATTGCCACACTACCCTGCATATCCTGATCCCATGTGTCATGCCCAGTCTGTGGCTTTACTCTCTTTGCTCCTTTTATGTCTTTTATGTACCACATACCTGACGCATTTCCTGCTTACTGCTCTGTTCCTCCGTTTCTCTTTCTCCACTGAGGTTACAAAACTATACTGGAAAGCAACGCTGCACAGCTTACATGCTTTGTCTTCACGTACATCCCACCATTCTGACCTTAATACTTTTTTTAGTTATGCAAAGCTTTTTCTTTTCTTTCAGATTTGGAGACTGCAGGTGAAATTAAATCATCAGTTTCCAGTAAGAGCATTTCTAAAGATAAACAGTCCTGTGACATTAAAATGGAAGGAATGGCAAAGAATGATCTCTGGTGTTTGTCATTAGAAGAAGTCTGGAGATGTGAAGACCAATTGGACAAGTATCAAGAAAGCCAGGAGAGACATTTGAGGCAAGTGGCATTTACCCAAAAGAAAGTACTTACTCAGGAGAGAGTCTGTGAAAATGGTAAATATGGGGGGAACTGTCTTCTTCCTGCTCAGCTAATCCTGAGAGAGTATTTCCATAAACATGACTCATGTACTAAAAGTTTAAAACATGATTTAGTTTTTAGTGGTCATGAGGAGAGCTATTCAAATAATAGTAAGGACTGTGGTCAAACCTTCTGTCAAAACATTCACCTTATTCAATTTTCAAGAACTCAAACGGTAGATAAATCCTACAAATGCCCCGATAATGATAGCTCTCTTACTCACGGTACATCCCTTGGTATATCAAAGGGTATACACAGAGAGAAACCCTATGAATGTAAGGAATGTGGAAAGTTCTTCAGCTGGCGCTCTAATCTTACCAGGCACCGGCTTATTCATACCGGAGAAAAGCCCTATGAATGTAAAGAATGTGGAAAATCTTTCAGCCGGAGTTCTCATCTCATTGGACATCAAAAGACTCATACTGGTGAAGAACCCTATGAATGTAAAGAATGTGGAAAATCCTTCAGCTGGTTCTCTCACCTTGTTACCCATCAGAGAACTCATACGGGAGACAAACTGTACACATGTAATCAGTGCGGGAAATCTTTTGTTCATAGCTCCAGGCTTATTAGGCATCAGAGAACCCATACTGGAGAGAAACCTTATGAATGTCCTGAATGTGGGAAATCTTTCAGACAGAACACACATCTCATTCTGCATCAAAGAACTCATGTCAGAGTGAGGCCCTATGAATGTAATGAATGTGGGAAGTCTTACAGCCAAAGATCTCACCTCGTTGTACATCACAGAACCCACACTGGACTAAAACCCTTCGAATGTAAAGACTGTGGAAAATGCTTTAGTCGAAGCTCTCACCTTTATTCACATCAGAGAACCCATACCAGAGAGAAGCCATATGAATGCCGTGCTTGTGGAAAATCCTTCAGCCAGAGTTCTGCCCTCATTGTGCATCAGAGAATTCATACTGGGGAGAAACCATATGAATGTTGTCAGTGTGGAAAAGCCTTCATTCGGAAGAATGACCTTATTAAGCACCAGAGGATTCATACTGGAGAAGAGACCTATAAATGTAATCAGTGTGGAGTTGTCTTCAGCCAGAACTCTCCATTTATAGTACATCAAATAGCTCACACTGGAGAGCAAATCTTAACGTGTCATCAGTGTGGGACAGCACTTGTCAGTAGCTCTAACCTTATTAGATACCAGACAAACCATCTTACAGAAAATACTTACTAACATAGTGAATATGGAAAATTCTTCACAAAGAGCAATAGCTTTATTTTGCATTGGAGGACTCCTGGAGAGAAGCTGTACAGATGTAATCTATGTGGAAAAGCTTTCAATCCTGTTACCACCCTTTTGTGCCCTAGAGAAACGGTCCTAAAGGGGGAAAAAAACCCCACAAATTTTATTTTAGTACACAAATATGTCAGATTTTCTCCTTTCCACAAATTCCTACAAAAGTTAGTTGACCTGGGAGCATTCTTGACCAAGCCTTAAATGCTAAAATCTGAAAAGGAAACATTAAGTAGGTGAGTTGTTGAGAGATGATCCAGCTGTGTTACCTCCTTCAAAAAAGAAATAAATGAACATGCTACTTCAATAGGATAAATAGAGGAGAGTTGTTGCTGAGAAGAATAAAAAATTGGTATTGTAACAAAAGATGCAAAATAATATTCCAGGGAATTAATAAGCCATTTTTTACTTGATTGTCCCTGTTTTCTGGGACGCTTAGTCTGCTTTATGTGTCTGATATGAACTGTGTTTTGGTTAGCAGCGGGGAAGATGCTTATAATGTAAAGCAGGAAAAGAACAATACATTTACTTGTGGTACCCATTTTAAAATATATTTGCATGTGGACAAGAATTGAAAAAGTATGGATAAATGGGCAGAACTGATTTGTGAGATAGTGGGGTAATGAGTTCGTTTTATAGTCTAATCGTTGTTACTGTAATAATTATTTGAAGATGTTTTTAAATATTAAAAAAGGATATCTAGTTTCTCTATTCTACCATCAAGGAAGCTTGAGAACCACCTGCCAGCACACTTCCTATTAATTCCTAAGTTGTTTGGGTCACAGTTAGAGGTGTATCTTTGAGACATGGTGCTAAAGGTTCCTAGGAATTTAAAAACACAGTGATTCTCTGGACATTGGGACTTAGAGGAACACTGGGTATTTGAACACGTCAGGGAGGGTCTTCATTTGAGTGGGAGCAGGTACCTGGGCAAGACTTAGAGCAAGTATGCTCATGAAATAAACAGCACTGGCCAAAGCCACCCTCTTTGCAAGGCAGTCTTTTGTCTTTATAAAGAGACTTAGGAGCATAACTCTTAGCTAGCCTTCCCGAATTGAAATCCCACCTCTGTCCTTAGCTTGCTGGTGAACTTGGGCATGCTGCCTAGCTGTTCTGTGCCTGATTTACAGGTATCCTCTGTAAATTAGGGATAAGATCACTTACCTCTTCAGATTGTGATATTAAATGAGTAAATGTATAAACAGTTTAGAATAGTGCCTGACCTATGTTAAGTACTTTATCATTATTAGCTGTGATTATTAATATTACTGCTATTGCGTCACCCTGGTGTCTGTCATTTAATTTACACCTGCTTGAGTGCTAGTAAAATCACACTGAGTTCTCACTTCCCTTTCAGTCATACGTGTTTCTCTTTTTACCTACATCAGAACTTGGCAGCCTGAGGGAATTACCCAGAGTAGGTTTATGGACTCATTTGCGAGGATCAGTAAACAACTGTTAATATTGTATGCAAATTTATTTTCTTTGTACAAAGGTTTTTCCTTCTAGGGGGAGGATCCTAATCTTGAGAGTCACTGGTAAGTCCATGACCCAAAAAAGATTGATAAAGAGAATCTGTTTTAATTCTCCTTCATTCTATAAATGGATCTGTGTGTAGGGACTGATCATTATTTGCCATTTTCTGGCAAACAAGATATATATTAGGTGCTCAGTGGTTGATTTTTGAATGATAAATAAATATTGCTGAGACCAGCAGGACAAAGCTCTTGGTGTCTCTCCGGGAAAATCTAGAAATGATTGTTTAAATTGTGAGACTTGAGACTACAGGGAGCATGAGACCGTATCACTTGTACTCTTCACTTGCAGTTGAGATGAGGGGAGCTGGCACAGGTCTCACGTCTTGAATGAAGTCCAACCCAGAACTGGATCCCAGTTGCTGCTCTTCTCGGTGCTTACATGCCATTCATATGCATGACATACTCCTGTCAGAAATGGTTTTCTTCATAAGCAGTGGTTCTTTATGGGAGTAGAAGAGCAGCCCCTCAGTTGAGCCTCTTAGCATTTCTCATAACTTATGACTTAATTTTCCTCAACTGTGTAATGGGGATGCTGCTAGTATCTCCCTCGGAGGGCTGTTGTGGAGACGAAGTGAGATAGTGTGTATAGAGTACTTAAAACAGTGCCTGGCACATAGTAAGTACTATATGTGTTAGCTGTTAGTAATTATATTACTATTATTCGTACCCTAAGGAATGTGAGAAGAGATAGATGTCTACGGATGATCACGGAAACATTACTTATAATAGTGCAAAATTTTCGATATGTAAAAATGTATAATAGCAAAATGATTGTAGCATATCAGTGTAATAGAATAGTATGCAAACATTAAAATTATGCAAACAGAAAGTTTGATAATAAAAAATTTTGATGCTGTCAAGTGTTATAAAAAAAGCATGATAAATAGTAGTCAATATAGAGTAAGGTCAAATATGTAAAAATAAATGAATTTTTTAAAAAATGAATCTTGCTCAAAACTGTAAGGAAATTTCTCAAAAGATTAATAGCAGTTAACCTACATATTGGGAGAATTGGTATTTGCTTTTATATTTTTTTTGTACTTTTCTGTTCTTTGCACTCTCTTCAAAGAATATATATTACTTTTAGGATCAGGAAAACAGTCTCTGCAGTGATGGAATATATTCTCTTCAAAAGTTCTTATCTACAAAAAGCTACTAGAACTTTAAGGGAATTTGTGAAAGTCACAGGATACAAGATCAATATACAAAAATTGATTTCATTACTATGTAGTAGCAGGGAACAATTTGGAAATGAAATCAGAAATACAGTCCCATTTAGAATGATACAAAAATATGAAATGCTTGGATAAGTTTGATGAAATGAGCAAGATCTGTACAGTGAAAAGTATAAAATATTGCTGAAAGAATTTCAAGAACACGTAAAAAATACATAATGAACAGAGAAATGTATCATGATCAGGAGTGGGAAAACTCAATATTGGTTAATTGACAGTCCTCCCCAAATTAATCTTTAGGTTCAGAGGTATTCATGTGGAAATTGACAAACTAATCAAAGATGTAGATGGAAATGCAAAAGTCATAAAATATCCAAAGCAATTTTTTTAGAAGAACAATGTTAGAGGGCTTATACTACCTAATTTCAAAGTTTACTATAGAACTACATTAATAAAATGTTGGCATGAGGATAAATATAGAGCAGTAAAAGAGGACAGAGTCCAGAAATTGACCTACACATGTTGTCAATTAGATTTTTGATAGAAGTGCCAAAATAATTCAATGTGGAAAAGAGTCTTTTAAACAAATGATGGTGTAACAACTGGATATTTGTATGGAAAAAAACAACCCTCCCCTTACCTCATTGCATACAAAAAATAACTCAAAATGCATCGCAAACCTAAATGGAAAAGCTGAAACTTTTAAATATCTAGAAGAAAACAGAAAAAATGTTCATGGCCCTGAGCTAGGCAGAGATTTCTTATAGCACAAAAAGCATGAGTCATAAAAGAAAAATGATAAATTGGACTTAATAAAAATTAAAAACTCCAGCTCTTTTGAAAACACTATTAATAACATAAAAAGGCAAGCCATGGACTAGTATACATTCACAGCGTGTGCATCTGACAAAGACTTGTATCCAGAATACGAAGAACCCTTGTAAATTGTAAATAAGACCAACCAATAAAAAGAAAAATGTGCAAAGTATTTTACCAGATGCTTCACAAAAGAATACATATGAATGGCCAGGAAACCTATGTCAAGATGCTCAACATCTTTAGTCGTTAGGGAAATGCAAGTCAAAACCATGAGGAGATAGCACTTCACATCCAGTAGCATGACTAAGACAAAAAAGATAGTAACAAATGTTAATGAGGATTGGAGAGATTAGAACCCTCTTACATCACTGGTGGGTATAAAATATTACAGCCACTTTGGAAAACAGTTTACCATGTCTTCACAATGCTAAACAGGGCTGGCCCCGTGGCCAAGCGGTTAAGTTCATGCACTCCGCTTCAGCGGCCCAGGGTTTCGCTGTTTTGGATCCTGGGCACAGACGTGGCACTGCTCATCAAGCCATGCTGAGGTGGCGTCCCACATGCCACAACTCGAAGGACCCACAACTAAAATATACGACTGTGTACCAGGGGGCTTTGGGGAGAAAGAGGAAAAATAAAATCTTTAAAAAAAAATGCTAAACATACGGTTACCATGTGAGCCATCAGTTCCATTCCTAGGTATATACCCAAGAGAATTGAAAACATGTCCATACAAAAACATGCCCACGAATGTTCAGCATTATTCATAGTAGCCTGAGACTGGAACAAACACAAATATAATCAACACAACAGATACCATGTATAATAATTCACAAAATGTGAATGGATAGACAAATTGTAGTATTTCCATATAATGGAGCAATAAAAGGTAATAAACTAATGATATACCCAACAGCTTGGTTAAATCTCAAAAACATTCTAAGTAAAAGAAGTCAGACACAAAAGAGTACACACTGTGTGACTCCCATTTATAAAACTTTAGAAAACGTAATCTATAATGACCACTGATGAATCTGTGGTTGCCTGTGGCTAAGGGTTGGAGAGCAACTGACTGAAAATAGGGCCATAGGGAACTATTGGAATGATCTGTATTGTGTTTGTGGTGATGGTTCCATGACTATTCTTTTGTTAAAGTCATCAAACTATACAGTTGAAATGGATCCAGTTTGTTGTATGTAAATTTTGCTTCAATAAAGTTGATTTTTTTTAAATAAATTTATTTTTTTGTTGAGGAAGATTTGCCCTGAGCTAATATCTGTTCACAATCTTCCTCTTTTTTTTGCTTGAGGAAGATTAGCCCTGAGCTAACATCTGTGCCAATCTTCCCCCTACTTTTTTGTATGTGGGATGCTGCCACAGCATGGCTGATAAGTGAAGTGGGTCTGAGCCTGGGATTCGAACTCATGAACCTGGGATGCCAAACCACTTGGCCATGGGGCCAGCCCTCTAAAGTTGATTTTTTAAAAATATTTGGAAAACCAGGTATTTCTGGGAAATGAGAAAATTTCCAGCTCCAAGTGAATGCTAATAACAATAGTAGTAGTAATTGGTGCTTTTTGTAACTTATCTTCATTTATAGACGTGTTAATAGGAAGTAGCCAATCTGCTAAGCCCTTTAATGCATTATTTCTATCTATAACTCTATGTAGAATATAATATTATCCCCCCCAATAGTTAACAGAACTAGAGTTTGGAAATTTTAAGTAATTTTCCCAAATTCACATGGCTAGTAAATTTTGAAGCTTTATTTGAAAGATAACTAGCGAGTGTGGCAGATCTCAAATGGGATAATGTCTGGCATATAGTAGAGGGTCTTATAAAATTAGCTATTCTAATATTAAAAAATAAATACAAACCACAATTGTTATTCTCTTCAGAGACAAATTCACTCAGACCTCCCTCAAACAATGTCCTCTCCCTCTTTATATTGTCATTGTTGTCATGTCATATCTTAAAATGAAGCAGCTACTAAGTGGAAATTAGGATCTACGGGGAAGAAAGGAAACTAGTTACGTTAAAACGAGTTAGGTGGCATGTGAGCTACATGCACCGTCTCATTTAGTTTTCACACTAATTCTGTTAATGAGTATTACTTCTTCCATTTTCTGAGTTCAAAGTGACTTGTCCCAGGTTTCACAGTAAGAAGTGGAGGAGCCAGGCTTCACACCCAGGTCACTTTGGCTCCCGCATCTGCAGATGTTCTGCTACTCCTTGCTGCCTGTGCATCTGTCTAAGCATCTTGGCGCTATCCTAAGGGTAGTGGGAAACACTGAAGACTTTTAAGAAAGGCCCCAGCATCTCCATGACCAACGCTATAGGCACATGGGGAATCAGAAAGTGTTGTCTTAGCATTCATCCATGAATTAAGCACAGATTGATTAAATCTGTGGAGTTGGCTTTCCTGTTACATGGCAAGAAGTGAAAAAAAATTGACTTAGTTACAAGCTGACCATGTGCCCAGTGTCTCATCAGCTGTAGAGGAATTGGTGGAAGAGGATCAAAGTGGGGGTGGTTGTAAACAGCTGTTGGTTGAGGTTGGCAAGATGGATGAGATGAATTTAGGAGATAGATGGTAAGGGAGTAGCAGTTCCACAGATTTGGGCTTCAAAGGGCTGGAAAAGCCAACTGCTTTTTGGCTCAATGCATTCGGAACTAAGTTTTAGATATTTTAGTCAACAAAGTTCTCTTATTGCAGAGCCCTATGGAAAAAGATTAGAGTTAGGGTGTGTTACCTTACAAATGAATTCTGCCCTCACTGCCTATTAGGGATTGAATTGTGTCTTCCCAAAATTCATGTGTTGAAGTTGGATCATCCGGTACCAGAATGTGACCTTATTTGGGAGGAAAGGGGCTCCGTACAGGATCACCTGTATGGAGCTGATGAAGTTAGAGTGAAGTCGTTAGAGTGAGCTCTAATGCAATACCACTGGTGTCCTTATATCAAAAAGGAGGGGGATTTGGACACAGATACATATAGAGGGAAGGTGATGTGAAGAGACACAGAAGACAGGTCTGTGAGTCCAGAAGGGAGGCCTATTACATCCTGCCCTCACAGCCCTCAGAAGGAGCCAGTCCTACCAACACCTTGATTTTGGACTTCTGCCGCCAGAACTGTTGAGACAGTAAATTTCTGTTGTTTAAGCCCACACTCCATGGTACTTTGTTACCTCAACCTTAGGAAACTGAGACACTGCTTGATTTTAAATGGCAGCCACCTCACTGGCACTGCTGATGCCCTTTACACCATCCTTTTTATTTTTTCCATAGTATTGTCACCTTTTAATCAACATCTATCTGTCTGTCTACCTACCTACCTATGTATCTATCTACCCACCTACGTGTGTGTGTACGTACATATGTATCTATCATCTATCTGATGTTTGTTAACTGTCTTTCCCTGCTGAATTGAATGCTTCACAATGGATCTTAATTTTAATTATTGAGGTATCCTCTGCACCTAATACAGTGGCTGGCTCATAGTAGGCATTTGACAAATATTTGTGTGAATCGATGAAGAAATCAATATTCATCCACTGAATCTAGATAGGAAGATGCCATAAACTTATGGCCAACCAATACCTATATATATATATAGCGTTCTTTTAGCAAAGAAGGAGAGAGAATAGTTACTGGATAATGAAGTGGCAGTCCTTGCCACCTGGAGATACCCCCTAACAGGTATCACAATTTATAAAGGGTTTTACATGGAACTTGGGAATCAAAGCCTAAAATGTGTATGCAAGACCAAAGGAATAAAAATAATCAGGACTATTTTGAAGAACAACAAAAAGACCTTTGATCTACTGCTCATCAGGTCTTACTGTAGTGATATAATAACAAGATGATGTGCTGGGCTCTTGTAGACCGGGAAGTGGAAAACAATGGACCAGAGGCCAAATCTGGCCTGCTGCCTGCTTTCGTGATTAAAGTTTTACTGGAACACAACCATGTTCCTTCATTTATGTATAACGTATGGCTGCTTTTGTGCTACAATGGCTGAGTCCAGCAGCTGTGACAGACTGTGGCCCACAGAACCTAAAATATTTACTTACTGATTGTTAGGGGCTGAATTGTGTCCCCCAAAATTTCTGTGTTGAAGTCCCAATCCCCAGTAACTTAGAATGTGACTGTTTAAGGTCTTTAAACATTTTAAGTTAAAGTGAAGATATTAGCATGGGCCCTAATCCAGTATGACTAATGTCCTTGTTATAAGAAGAGGAGATTAGGACACAGACACATGGAGGGAAGACGATGCGAGGACACCGGGAGAAGACGACGTCTACAAGCCAAGGAGAGAGGCCTCAGAGGAAACCAATTCTGTTGATGTCGGACTTCCAGCCTCCAGGACTGTGAGAAAATTATGTTGCTCAAGTCACTCAGTCTGTGGTACTTTATTATGGCAACCCTTGCAAACTAGTACAATGGCCTTTTACGAAAAAAAGTTTGCACACCCCCATTGTAGGCAAATATCAATGGAACAAAATAAAGAGACCAGAAACAGTCTCACATGTGTATGTGGTAGACAAAATACTTTTGTGGTAGACAAAATATATGTGGTAGACAAAAGACTCCTGAAAGATGTCCACATCCTAATCCTGGAACCTATGAATATATTATCTCACACGGCAGAGGGGAATTTAGTTTGCTAATCAGCTGACCTTAAAGTAGAAAGATTTTCCTGGATTATCCAAGTATTCCCAATATGATCACACTAGTCTTTAAAAGTGGAAGAGGAGAGGCTGGCCCAGTGGCGCAGCAGTTAAGTGCACACCTTCTGCTTTGGTGGCCCGGGGTTCGCCAGTTCGGATCCCGGGTGCAGACATGGCACCGCTTGGCAAGCCATGCTGTGCTAGGCGTCCCACATATAAAGTAGAGGAAGATGGGCACGGATGTTACCTCAGGGCCAGTCTTCCTCAGCAAAAAGAGGAGGATTGGCAGCAGTTAGCTCAGGGCTGATCTTCCTAAAAAAAGTGGAAGAGGAGGCCAGAGGGATGCAATGTGAGTAGGACTCAACCATCTGTTGCTGATTTTGAACTTGGAGGAAAGGGGCCATGAGCCAATGAACGCAGGTGACCTCTAGAATCTGGAAAAGTTAAGGAAAATGTTTCTTCCCACAAGCCTCCAGAAAGGAATGCAGCCCTGCCAACATCTGGATTTAGCTCAGCCAAGACCTGTGTCGAACTTCTGACCTACAGAACTGTAAGATAAATTTGTGTTGTTTTAAGCCACTCAGTTTGTGGTAATTTGTTATAGCAGCATAGAAAACTAACAATATGAGAAGTTAGTATATAACAGAGATTGTCTAACAAATCAGTGGGCAAAGGATGCTAACTCTGCCTTTCAGTCTAAAACTTTTAGAACCTTCCTTTCCGCATTTAGTAGTTTATCTAAGATTTATTTTAAATATATTGTGAGACAACAATCTTTTTTCTATTATTGTATAGCTATCTCATTGTTCCTGCACAGTTTATTAGAAAGTTTGTCTTTTCTACAATATTTTCCCCCGATATTTTATTATGAAAATTTTCAAACATAGAGAAAAGCTGAAAGACTTTTGCTATGAACACTGATGTCCCCAAATTTAAGATGTTATTTACTGTGTTGAATTTGCACTGATGGTGCCAAAGCAATAGTAGGTAAATATCGGCATTCAGCGTGCATCACAGAAATGGCTCTGAAGTGAAATTATTAGTAGCCATTGTAGTCTTCATTATGATATTCACAGTTTTAAAAAAATGGGACCAGTTTTACTTCAGGATGTCCTTGATGGAGCAGTAAAAAATAATTTGATTAAATCTCAACTCTTGAGTACATATCTTTTTAAGATCTGTGCAACAAATAATCTGTGCTACATACTGAAGTTCCGGAATTGTCTTCAGTAAAAGCACTTGTGTGATTGGTTGAACTTTGGATGAAAGAAGGCCTGAGAAACAAGGCAGACTTGGGGTTGTGGCAGACGTTTTCTCAAAAATAAACCAAGTGAGGGGCCGGCTCCATGGCCGAGTGGTTAAGTTCACGTGCTCCACTGCGGCAGCCCAGGGTTCGGATCCTGGGCACGGACATGGCACCACTCGTCAGGCCACGATGAGGTGGCGTCCCACATTCCACAACTAGAAGGACCTGCAACTGAGATATACAGCTGTGTACAGTGGGGGTTTGGGGAGATAAAGCAGGGGGAAAAAAAAAAAGATTGGCAATAGTTGTTAGCCCAGGTGCCCATCTTTAAAAAAGTAAAAAAATTAAAAAAAAAAGGAAGATTGGCAACAGTTGTTAGCTCGGGTGCCAATCTTTAAAAAATAAATAAATAAATAAACCAAGTGGGCTTGTCACTTCAAGGGAAGCAAATAAGAGTATATTTTTGCCAATATGAAATTAGAGTTTTCACATGAAAAATAGAGTGTTAGGAAACTTGTATCTGCCACTGTGAACTTCACAGCTTCCCAGTACTTAAGATCAATGATGATATTAATTGTAGGGGCACAAGCCTGCATGCCCTTTAAGAGCTGTGCATCCTTGAAGCCCCTTGTCTGCGCTACATGCCAGCAGTCGTGATGATAACAGGCCTGGGTTTGGCCAATTCAGCTGTTTTCTTGTGGGAGAGTTAGCACAAAGACCATCATGGTCTGAGGGAACACGGAGGCCCCCCCCAGGGCGTGGGGCTCTGGTCCTTGGAATGCAGCTTGTACAGGGACAGTGCCCCTGGGCAAGCATGCAGCCTTTGTTCCTCTGCCTGCTTAAGCCAGCTTCTCTCAGGGGGCGGTATTGGGTGCACACTGTGTCCAGCAACTGCCTCTGGACCTTCCCTGTAAGTGACTCCCAATAAACCTGTATGTCTCATTCGCTGTCTCTGGGTCTTTTCTTCAGTCTCTCCATGACGAGGCCTGCACTACTCACCCAACCGGACGTGCGGCCCAACACCTGGCAAGCCACCAGATCAAAGAAACCCCCGTGAGCACCGAGACTGAGGGATAGGAAGGGGTAATCCTGGGTTGGCTGGTGTCCTTGATATGGGGGCAGTTGTCACCATCCTTGATGGTTGGGGCAGGGCTCACCATGCAAGTATAGGGATGCACTGAAAATGCCAAAGGGCCTGGGGGAAGTCCTGGGCATGAGAGAAGCCAGGCCATTGCTATAGCCATGAGATGGCCCTTCCTCACTGTGGGATGGCTTGCAATGAATGCAGGGGAAGTCCTGGGTGTGATAAATGACTAGAGAAAGAAATCAAAAGCCTGGGCAGTAAAAACGGCTGTGAGGTTGCCCCTCCCCACCATGGGACAGCTTACAACAGAAGTGGAGATGGAAACAAAAGCAAAAAGTAAAGTACAGAAGAGTTGCTGGCTCTGACCTCGCTCCGGCTCCAGGGTGCGTGCAGGAGTGAAGGCAGGCCTGGAACACGCAGGAACTGCCTTTGGGCGCAGGGAGAGCGTGGCGATCGTGTGGTCCAGCAGCCACAGCACCCAGCATGGAGGCAGAGCGAAGCAGGACACCAAGTCAGAAAACGCTCCTTAGGAAAAAATTAATAAGTAACTAAACACTCTGGTGGCTTTGACAGCGCCTCCAGTGAGCCTGGGAACACCCTTGACTAGGGGGAGTGCCAAGGGACCTCGACCCATCCCTGCAGCACTGTGCAGGTGGCTTGGGTCCTGGGGGACTGGAGGCCACATGTGGAAATGACAATAGTCTTAGCAATCGTGGACACTGGAGCAGAAGGAATTTTGTTGTCAGGGATGGAAGTGAGCAAAATGGCTCCCTCACATCTCACCCTACCCTGTGGCCACGCGTCTGCAGCACCACCGGGTGGACAAAAGCCCTGATGTCGCCTTACCCTCCAAGTCTTTCCAGACCTCCAGGGAGCCTCCCGCTCCCTTGTTGCTCACATTCGCCAGCGAGGACGGTGGTGAACCGACGACAAAGCACAAGGGCTGGGTTTGTCTGTCAGATACCTGGGTGCTGTCTGGTCGGGGAGACACCGTGGTTCCTGCTGCTGTTACAGGCAGGATAAAGGGTGCCATCTGGGACTGGGGGACCACCGAGCAGGAGCCCTGACCCAGGCCAAAATAGCAGTGAAACAAATCCAGTCCTTGGGTGTGTTAACTCAAGGACAGCTGTGTGAACTGGACGTTCCAGTCACCCAGAGGGGTTTGGATGGGGTCTTTGGCAGAGGCAAGGCAACAAACGAGGGCCCCTCGGCTTCTGGCCCCAGCTGTGGAAAGGGGCTGAAAACCGGTATAGCACCTGGAACAGCTGTGTGCTGCTGACCAGGCCCTGCAGCAGGTGGAGCCCACAACCCGTCCCCTGCCTGTCACCGTCCGCACTCATCTGCCCTCTCGGGGTGGCTGTGGGAGGCTTTCCAGAAAGCCCCACTTGGAGCAGCCAAAACACAGACACTGGTGAAGTGACATGCACACTTACACAACGAGGGACCCTGGCCAGTAGTCCCCTCAGCGCAGAACTGCATGTCATCCTGGGGTCAGTGACAAACACCACAGAAGAAACAACCCCGTTAGACCAGGTGCCCATGCCTGAAACCCTGCCAAATGTAGGAGAAGGAGTAGGGCCAATCAGAGGCCTGGTCAGGTGGCTGCACGAGGGACAACCGCCCCAGTGGACGGCACTGGCCATCCAGCCTTCGACCGACGGCATGCGGTTAGACTCTGGCTCTGGGAACGGTGGTCAGTGGGCTGAGCTGCGGGCCGCCTGGACAGTGCTGACTCGTGAGCCTGATCCAATATGTCTGTGCGTGGATGGGTGGGCAGTCTGTAAGGGCTCACCCTTCGGAGGGCCCAGTGGGCATGACATGTTAATGGTTGCCCGCTGTAGGGGGCAGAGCTCTGGGGTGACATCTGGCAGTGGGTCTGGGGAATGACCTTAACAGTGCACCACATGTCTGCACATCAGGTGAGAACGCTGTCAGGAAACCAGCAGGCGGATGAGTTAGCTCAGATCCCTCTCCTGGAAGAAGTGCCAATTGAGAGAGCGGCAGAGTGGCTACATGAGAAGACTGGACATAAAGGACGAAGGATCCTATGGGCTGTTGCCAAGGCCTGGGCCTCCCCCTGCGCTATGCGGACGTGGTGCAGGTCTGTCAGGAGTGCCCTTCTTGTTCCTTGCAGAGACCCAGGCCATTCCCCGGGACACAGGCCAAATCACCAGAGGCAACCGGCCCGCTCAGCGCTGGCAGGTGGACTGTATTGGGCCCTTCCTCTTTCTGGTGGCTGCCGGTATGCGCTTCCATGCGTGGACACGTACACAGGACTGCTGCAGGCATACCCCAGCAAGAGGCCCACACAGAAGGCCACCATGAGAGGCCTGGGACACCTCTGCAGTGTGTATGGCGTTCCCACAGACATCAACAGTGACCCAGGTACACGTTTTACTGGCCACCAGGTACAGACGTGGGCTGATCAAATGGACGTACCTTGGCATTTTCACCACTCATACAGCCCCACAGCTGCGGGGCTGGTGGAACAAATGAGTGGCTTGCTGAAACAACTGAGGACAGAAGACAGGACCCTGGCCCATTGGATGAGACGCCTGACAACGGCAATACGTCAGCTGAATGAACGTGAGAGCCGCGCCCGACCCAGTGCCTCTCAGAAGTTGACATGAGGACCTGACCCGACAGCACGTCTACAGACAAGAGCTCATCGAGGAGAGAAACTACAACCACAGATGGGCACTTGGAAACTTACTATGGCCTCTGCCACAAGAACTCCCACCCAGGACCCACGTGGTCATTTGGCCCTGGGATTGGTAGGTGGGGCCAGCTGATCTGGTCTCTTAGCCCCTTGGGGGACAGGCTTAGAACAGGATATCACAGTGACACCCTTCATTGTGGGGAGGCCACCCAAAACCTCCAAACTTACTAACCCAGGGCCTCTAATTCCGCAAGGTACATTCATCCTCTCCCTCTGGTGTGTTGTTGTCCCTCCCTTATCTTATACCATGGGTCCCTGCGGTGCCCACACCACTGGACAAACAGTGTGGCATTGCCAGCCTGGTCTGAAACCACAGGCCAGTACCATACTGACTCAAGACACTGCACCTGCGTGTTTCTTGCTAGATGGTCATGACCTCCCTCTTCTAGTCCCCTCTGAACATCTTACTTTTCATCCTTAGGACAATGTCTGCCAACCTCTTCGCTGTGTGGGCACACACTGTTGCTGACATACAAAATTGCTCCAACTGTATGCAGCGAGCTGCCTCTCTCCTCAGCCACAGGGTCACCATGGCATCTCCAAGCCGCCCATGCCTCCGACTGGAGCGCCCTCCGAGAGTGGAGGAACTCTGCCCACTTTCCCATTTCTCCTCCCCTCCCACCAAGTGACCTGGTCCTTGCCCTCTTATGCTGCCTCTTGAAAGTATATCTTCCAGCTGTGCGTGAGCAGGTTAATATAGCCCCAAGGGTGGGTACTCTGTTTTTGATGGCATATGATGGTTAACTGCTGTACAAACAGAATTGAGGTTCCCTTCCCTGCTGCACAGAACATCACAATAACTCCACACCACCAAATGAAAGCATCTCAAAAACTGTGGGGTGGACACCTAAAGCAATGTGCAACCAAACAATACTCATCACTGCTGATATGTGGTTGGGAGACAAAATAACACCATCAAAGGAGCCTGTGCCTCTCCTCGGGGGTGGTTGTGGGCTTGTGGCACCCACAGCTGGCCCTGTCTGCCTTATAATTGGACCAGCAGATGCACATGGGGGCCCCTACATCCCTGCACGAATCCCGTCTTCCCTTCAACAGCTTCTTTCTAATTGGGAGGCAGTCCGTACGCGCCATCGTGTGCAACACACCGCAGGGTGGTTTTACCCCCTCACTATCTTTTCCCCACTGGCTGCAGCCATTGATGCAGAATGGGAAGTGTTTGCCCCAGCCCAACGTGTGGCAACCGCTCTGATCACACCAGACACGCAAAACTCTACTAAATGAAGAAACTTCCCAAATGAGGCAGGTAGTGTTGCAAAATAGGATGGATTTGGACATGCCTACCACAGCCTAAGGGGGAACCTGTGCCCTGACCAAAGTGGAATGCCATTGACAACCTGTGCACTGACCCGGTATCCGCTTGGATACAATCCCTCCCCTCCTCCTGGAGACGTGTTTTCTTTGGTGTCCTTGCTTTTTTACTACTTCTTTTATTTTCACGTTGTGCTCTCTATTGCCATTGTGGTCTCTGGCTACAGTGCTCCCCTCTGTGTCTGGCTTGAGGGAAACCGCAGGAGACTGGCATGATGACATTGTAAGGGCCATTCGGACACCTGGCAGGTGGAGCGTAGGGGCACCAGCCTGCATGCCCTTTAGGAGCTATGCTCCTTTGAAGCCCCTTGTCTGGGCTACATGCCAGCACTCACGATGATAACAGTCCTGGCCTTGGCCAACCCAGTTGCTGTCTCATGGGAGAGTTAGCACAAAGACCATCTCAGTCTGAGGGAACACAGAAGCCCTCCGGGGGGGCTCTGGTCCTTGGAATGCAGGTTGTACAGGGACAGTGCCCCTGGGCAAGCACGCAGCCTTGGTTTCTCTGCCTACTTAAGCCAGCTTCTCTCAGGGGGCGGTAGCAAGTGCACACTTCCATCCAGCAGCCGCCACTGGACATTCCCTGTAACTCCCAATAAACTATATGTCTCATTCGCTGTCTCTGGGTCTTTTCTTCAGTCTCTCCACAACCTGTCCCACTGCTCACTCAACTGGTGTGCAGCCCAACAATAATAAATACAGTTTTTCATATTGTATAGTGAAACATGTCCACATTTGGAAGATCATAAGTTAGTGAACCATTATTTTCCAAATGACCAGTGCATGATGTAACAAAATCACGCATGATAAAACTATCCATTCAAAGTGCAAGACAGACCAATGGATTTTACTGTAATAGAGTAGAAAAAGTTCACCTGTATGGTTTTAGATTGTGTACTGCAACTAAACTATCCCGTGTTCAGCTTGTACTATCTAAGAAGAATATACACAATTATCTGATAAGTATATTAAAATACCCTGTCCTTTTCCAACTATACATACACCTGTGTGAGGCCGGCTTTTCTTTATATGCTTCCACAAAAACAACACATCCAACAGATTGAATGCAGAAGCAAATATGACAATCCAGCTGTTTCCTGTTAAACCAGACATTTGAAATATTGTCCCCACCCCACCTCAAAAGTAAAACAATGCCACTCCTTGCTATTTGTTTTGGAAAGTAAATTTAATTTTCATAAAAATGTTACCGAACACACACACAGCTTCATTTACCCGCTGCACAGGAGGGCCAATAACTGGGAAGCCAGGCTTGTGGCAAGGAAAGAGGTTTACTATTGAAAGGCAGCCAGACGAGGAGATGGGAATTAGAACTCAGATCCATCTCCTGGAAGGGAAAAAGGTAGGGGTTTTTATCTGGGATTTTAGGGGAGGGGGAGCATGTGGCCGTGCTGGTTGGCGCCTTCCCACCAGCCTGCATTTGGCCTTGACGACCAAATTTCTTTTCCCTTGCCTCTCTGGACTTTTCTGGTTAGTTCTCATCTTCAGCCTGCGTTTGGCCTTGTGAGGCTGAATCTTGACGTTTGGACCTTGAATTCCCGGGAAAGACAGCTCACTCACATACCGGGGAGGGACAGACTTGCTTAGTTTTGAACGACGGCTGATTATGCTGAGTATGCACAGCTGCAGCTAGCAAAGATTATCTCAAAGCTTTTTTCCTCTTCTTCTACCCCAGGGAAGATTTTTTAACCTCTCTGTCCTCAGTTTCAAAAATGTTATTTATGTTAACATGTTATCGTGAATCTTTGAGTTATTGAAGTGTAAATTAGGACTTTCACCATTTCAGAAAAGCAAGGACCTTAGAATACTTTTAACTCAATTTATACCACTCCAGCCTTTGTGCTATTGCTGTCAATTATTTTAATTCCCAGATCATTTAAAGCCGGCAGCGTGCGCGCCCAAGGGCTGGAGAGCTTGAGCATCCCAGACGCAGCACAACCCCTCCCAGCGGCCCTCGGCTGCAGCCCGCCCAGCGCGGGAGGAACTCCCGCAGAGCCTTCTGGGAGTTGTAGTTCATTCTGCCTTCGGGTGGCACAGACGCATTTCCTGTGCGCCCCTAATGGCCGCCATCGGCTCGGCTCCGGCTGGGCGAGCCTTGTTCCGCGGTCGGCGTCTATCAGGCCCCGCGGTGACCCGAGCTGCAGTGCGCTGACCTCGTCTGCCTCGAGAGCTGTGGCCGAAGCACGCGGTGCTGGCGCCGCAAAGTCAGGAGCGAGGACGGAGGCGATGTGGCTGCAGATCCGGGAGATGGAGGCAGCCAGTCTCCCCCGAGTCCCCGCGCCGCCCATTCATGGGCTGGAGCAGCCGGACGTGCCGAATCCGTCCAGTTTGAAGAAAGCGGGACGGTACAGACTAGTCCGGCCTCACTCCCTCCTACCCGCCCCGAGCAGCGTCCTCACCGGACCGCGTGTGTTGGGAGCTGGGGTCCGCCGGGGCTGCGGAGGTTCGGCGTCTCCGCTGGGGGAGGGCGGGCGCCGGTCCTTGGACCCTCCCCCTGCGGGGTCGGACGGGTCCCTGCGTGGGGGTGAGGCGGCGGGGAGACCGTTTCCCTCGCGTTCTCTCTTCTCCCGCAGCCCTCCGGTCCTGCCACCGCCCGCGGGGCGCACACAACCGACCGTGGGGACGGCCGCCAGGGTCCGGACGGCTGCCGTCTGGGTGAGTAGGGGTTTCGCCGTTGTCTCTGAAAAGCTGTCCTCGAACATCGGCGCGTGCACTTTCCCTCTCTTCCAGGGCGGAGCTTGTCGTGAACTCCCTCTTCCCACCGCTCGTCGAAGCCCCTGGGCCTCTTTTAGGGAATATTAGGCCGTCCTTAAATGCTTCTTGTCATCAGACTTTTAATTTACTCTTTCTCTCAGTGCCTTTTCTGTCAGTCTTGTACCCCGAATTCTTGAATTAAAGCAAGGGGTAATCATCCATGTTTCACTTTTTTCAACTCATGTTTACTCTTTGTCTTCTGTGTCTGAGATCTTGGGGCCTCATTTGGGAAATTATGCACTTGTTTATTCAGTTATTCAACAGTTTTGTTTATTGTTTTTTGTTTGCTGGACTCTGGGGCAGATGCTAAGAGTGCAAACATAAGTTGTTCATGGTTCCTGCTTTGGAAGAGCAGTGGTCTGATGGGGATGCTGGACAAGAAGACGTATAGGGACAGTGACAAGTTAGTAGGTTCTCTGAGAGCAGGCAGTGGAAGTGCATGGGGGACACACAGTAGAGGGTCCGTTTTGGAAGTAGGGACACTGCAAGAAATGCTTCAGAGATTAATCAGAGATTCTTAAACTGAGGTTTGAAAGTGAGTGAGGTGAACGAGGGACTGAAAGTCAGCCTAGGGAGAGGAATCCTGTGCACATTTAAGAGGCTTGAAATGACCCAGTGTGTTGGTGAACTGTGAACACTTTACGATTGCTGAAATGTAGAGTTTGGAGGTTTGTAGGTGTGGTGATGAAGAGTGTATATTAAGAAGTGAGGCCAGAGCCATAGGTAGAGACCAGATAGATCATAGAGAGCTTTGAGGATCACATTAAAAACTTGGAGTTTTAGGGGCTGGCCAATGGCATAATGGTTAAGTTTATGTGCTCTGCTTTGGTGACCCGGGGTTCACGGGTTTGGATCCTGGACATGGACCTACACAGTGCTCATTAAGCCATGATGTGGCAGCATCCCACATACAAAAAATAGAGGAAGATTGGCACAGGTGTTGGCTCAGGGCCGATCTTCCTCACCAAAGAAAGAAAAAGAAAAAAATGTGGATTTTTATCCTGTAGAGGAGACAGACTTATTGAAGTGTTTTCCCAAAGGATTTTTGGTTGGAACAGTCAGCAGCAGACAAGAGAAGACAAAGGTTTAAGTAAACTAGTGGTTTTGAGAAAAGAGAGGTGATAAAGAGGCAGAAGCAACTGGATTTCGTAACTAGTTGGGTGTGGGTAGTGAGGACGCTGGAAGAGCCAGAGTGACTGCCAGAGTTCTGCTCTGGGCCAGGTTGGGAGTGGTCCATTCCCTGAGTCGGGAGAGACCATCTAAGTCGTTACTGGGTGTGGGTGGAGATTTCAGCTTTATGTGGATTGGACCCTCCAGGTGCCGGTGGTTGGGTGAGTAGGCATGTGTCTCAAGAGAGAAGTCTGGACAGATTACACTGATTAGGTATCATTGGTTCGCAAACTGGTCCCGTCACAGGAGGGCAAGGAGAGACTGAAGAAAGAGGCAGACCACTCCAGGTTGACAGGTGGAAGTTTTAATAAACAAGGAAACTTCCGAGGCTTGTCTTGGGCAGCCGAAAGACAAGCAGATCTCCCCACATCCTTGCCAAATCTTAAAAGTTTATGTACAGATTTTAACTGGGTTCAGTCATGCCTACCATCCAGGTGGTCTCAACAATACCTTACTCTATGGAGGCTGTGTCCTTGGAACGGCTCCCACTGTGGGAACAGTAGGCAGAGCATACATTCCAAGGACAGGGGAGGGTAAGGAGCCTCTGATTGCCCACGTCAACTGGCAGTCACATCCTCTCCATCTCCTCCAACAGGCATGGCCAAATTAGCTCAAGGAGAGTGTGTGCCGTGAGAAGAGGACTGAGGGCCATGCTCAGGGAACTGACAAAGGAAGGCAGTGGAGGAGGAGCTGGACATTGAGATGGAGCTCAATAGAGATGAGAGAAGAGGAGAGACTTGTGTTTCAGAGTTAAAGAAAAAGAAACCTCAAAATTGCTTGCCATGTGAGATGCTCCAGGAAGGTCAAGTAATATTAGATTATAAAAGTGTAAACTGGATTTAGTGGTGATGGTAGTCATGGGTGTTGCTGGTAATATTTCCAGAGCAGAATGTGAGAGAGTGTGTGTGTGTGTGTGGGGCAGGGGAGGAAGGTGAAGGAGTTGGGTAGTGGGGACAGCAGTTGGCTGCAGAAATGTGAATGAGGCAGGAGGACAGTGATAGAGACAATCAAGGTGCTCTGTTGTGAGGGGAAGATAATGGTAGCTTGAGGAGAATCCACTGAGGTACCTTGGTACAGTCTAAAAATTAATAGGTTTCTTATTTGTAAATAGTATCTACTTATAAAATATAATGCAAGAAATTGTCCTATTTACACTGGCAATAAAAAAGGTAAAATAACTAACAAACCTAAGAAATGCAGAGGACTTATATAAGGAAGGCTTTACAACTTCAATAATGCCAGTTGTTAATGTTTATATAGCGTTTACTATGCCCCAGCCACGGCTCTAAGCACGTTACAGATGCAAACTTTAACCCTCACAGCGGCCTCATGAGGAAGGTACCATGGTAGCTCCGTTTTAAAGATGAGGAAAGTATGACAGAAATCTGTCATAGATCACACAGCATGTAAGTGTACATTTAAAAACTGCATTGTATATTATATCCTTTCAGCTTTCAGCTCATCCCTGAGTGAAGTCACCTACAGTTAGGAAAAAACTCAGTTTCTGTCATTCCTGGAGACTCGGCCACATCCACCCATTCTGCCCAGGGCACAGGAAGGTACCTAACTGGTGATCTGTCAAGATCATCCAGCATGTAAGTAGCAGAAGTCAGAATTCAAACCCAGGAGTCAGGCTCCTGGCTCTGAGTTCTTAACACGACGATATATACTCTCACAAGATAAAGAGTATCCTAATAGATGATTTTTGAAACATTCGTTCATTTTTTCATTCTCCAGATATTTATTGAGCACCCACTGTGTGCCAGGCCCCCTTCAGGTCCGGCCTGTGGTGGTAAACAAGACCAACAGAATCCACGCCCTTGGGGAGTTTGCATTCTGGTGAAGGGAGACAGATGACAAATAAACGATGAAGAAACTACTCACAAGTGAAAAGAAAATGTCAGAGTTGTGCTATACATAGCATTAAAATTGATTACTGTGAAAGATTGGGTGCTTGGGGAAAGCCCCACTAAGGAAGTGACATTTAAGCCAAGGTCTGAGTTATGAGAGTGGGCCAGCCTTGGGAAGAGCAGGTGGAAGAACATCCACCATGGGAGTAGCCGTTGCCGGGGGCGTGGGGTGGGAGAGCGCCTTTGTGACAGGGGAGGGACACCTGTGGCTGGGGTGTCGGGGGCGAGGGAGCAGAGACAGAGGTGGCCACAGGCCAGATGAGGCTGGGAAGCTATTGTTTTAAGAAACTTGAACAAGACCTGCTTAGGGCTTTCAAAGACCCTTCTGGCTGCTGAGTAAAGAATGGGCTGTTTTTAGATGGATAAGACTAGACACAGGAGAGGGTAGGACACAGGTGGCCGGCCAACTGATGGCTACAATGGTTCAGACAAGAAGTGGTGGAGGTTCCGTCTAGGGCAATAGAAATGGAGAAACTGGACAGAATTGGGGGATGTTTGAAAGTAGAGTGCTCTTTTCTGAGAACCAGCTTATGCTTTTCATCTAGTTGATTGTCTTTTTAAAAATTTATTTTATTTTTTAAATTTTTTTTTTTTGAGGAAGATTAGCCCTGAGCTAACATCTGCTGCCAATCCTCCTCTTTTTGCTGAGGAAGTCTGGCCCTGAGCTAACATCCATGCCCATCTTCCTCTACTTTATATGTGGGACGCCTACCACAGCACGGCTTGCCAAGCGGTGCCATGTCTGCACCCAGGATCTGAACCGGCGAACCCTGGGCCGCCGAAGCAGAACGTGCGAACTTAACTGCTGCACCACCGGGTCGGCCCCTGATTGTCTTTTTTTAGAGTGGTTTATTTTCTTTAAGTAGTCCTGTATTTTTTATCATTCCAACCAAATGTTAATGCTCAGTGTTTACTCTGTGTGAGGATCCGTTCTAGATCTGTCTAGGTATTGATTAATGCCTTCTGTTGGGAGTCTGGTCACACCACTAGTCAGTGCAGAGCCAGGGTTTGAACCCAGCTTGTGTGGCTCTACACCCTTTTCCCTGGCCAGTGTACTCAGCTACCTCAGGATGTAGGTTGAGAATTTTTCAAGAGACAGAGATTCCAGCGTCCTGGGCCCTAATAGTGGTTAGTGTTTACCCACGGAGGACAGCTTGTCAGCTCCTTGGACCCAGGTGAAAGGGACAAAAGCAGGACCAGTTAGATACCTTGCTGTGCCCTGGGCAGAGTGGGTGGATGTGGCCTGGTCTCTGGGGAATGATAGAAACTGGGTTTTTTCCTAAATGTAGATGACCCCACTCAGGGATGGGCTGAAAGCTGAAAGGATATAATACACAAAGCAGTTTTTAAATGTACAACTGAGGGGCCTGTTTCCCATGACAAATATACTCGGCCCGTATTCTGGGTGTCCCCCCTAGGTATTAAGGGTGATACCTAGTGATTAGAAGGCTCTACGGTGAGTGTGAATTCAGAGCAGAGGGAGGCAAGCCCTGGAAGGGGTACTTCACTGAGGCCTGTGAGCCCCTCAGTCTCTGGCTCTTTCTTCTGAGGATGCTGAGCACTTACTGGCAGGTTTTGCTTTTCACTTGCTTTTGTCATTTGACTACTTTCTGCCATTGACACTTGCCCCCCAAGTGTGTTATCACAAATTCATTTACAGTGAAGCTGCATGCCTAGGGGCTTGGGAGGATTTTCCGTCTCCTCTCATATAGGGGTTGACTGATTTGTATCAGCAAACCTTATTCCCTCTGTCTCCAGCACATGGGCAGGCCTCTGCTCCCATGGACCGCTGTCAAACACTGTCACCGTCAAGGCATGCTAGTAGCAGTTTGTGGTGGAGTGAGTTGGGGTTCAAGTCTGATGTGAGATGCTGCCTTGGGGAGGGAAGGGAATCGTGCTAGAAAGGGGCTTTTCTGAGAAAGGTCGGCCAGTGTTCCTGTGCCTACCACAGTGTATGTCTTCAGCTTTCCCCAAATTGACCCTCTTGGGGAATTACAGGTTAAAATGATAATTCTCTGTTAAAATTTAACTGGTGTTCATTCACCAGTTACTTGTTCAGAACTAACAACCCCTATTAAACGCTTGTTCATGTATTCCGGGTATTGGTTAGGCACTGAGGATGCGACGTCAAAGATGGCCCTGGCCCCAGAGAGTGCACGTCTTCAGGAAGTTCAGAGAAGGAGCAGAAGGGCGGTGCAGGTGGCCATGGGATTAGAACTGGGGCACAGGAAGCCTGGGAAATGATATTGGCGGTGTCTGCTCTCCAGGGGTCTACAGAATTCGCCTGTGAAGGGGAGGAGAAGACTGCGGCAGAGGGAGCAGCTTGTGCCTGCAGGTGCAGCGGGGAGGAGGGGAGTGGCAGGGATGGTCCGGGGAGCATAGGCAAGCCCCCAGTGCTCTTGGGCCAGGCTTTGCCCTCAGCCGGAGCAGCTTGGGGAGGGAGCTGAGGCCACCTGGGGCCAGTTGGGATCTCAGCCCAGCCCTCGTTGGCTGACCTTGGGCAGGCTACTTATCCTCTCCGAACAAGCTTAGATTACATTTTTCTGATGAGTTGAGCCTTTAATGATTGTGAAGCCACCTTTATTTCCAGACATTCTTTTTAGCTTTAAAGTCTGTTTTATGTTCATATAGCTATAGGAGCTTCCTTTTGGTTAATTGCTTTTTATATCTTTAGCTTTTAACCTTTTTGTATCTTTATATTTTAGATGCGTCTTTTTTAAAGAACATCATTTTCTTTAATGTCTGTCAATCTTTGTATTTTAACTGGAATACTTTATGATTAATATTTATGATTAACATAATTACTGATGTGTTTGGGTTTTAAATCTACCATATTACTGTGTACTTTCTATTTGATGTACCTGATCTGTTTTTTTTTCTTCTTCTCTCTTGACTTCTTTTTGACTGATAATTTTTTTTTTTGAGGAAGATTAGCCCTGAGCTAACTGCTGCCAATCCTCCTCTTTTTGCTGAGGATGACTGGCCCTGAGCTAACACCCATGCCCATCTTCCTCTACTTTATACGTGGGATGCCTCCCACAGCATGGCTTTTGCCAAGCGGTGCCATGTCTGCACCCGGGATCCGAACCGGCAAACCCCGGGCCGCCAAGAATCGGAACTTAACTTAATCAGAACGTGCGAACTTAACTGCAGCGCCACTGGGCCGGCCCCTTGACTGATAATTTTTTATTCTTTTCCTCTCTCTACAGAGGTTTGGGAGTTATACCCACTATTTATTGCTTAAAATTTTTTTTAATTAAACTTTTTATTTAGACATAATTTTAGACCTTAGAAAAGTTACAAGAATAATACAAAAAATCTTTCTATACCTTTTACCCAGATTCCCCAAATATTAATAGTTGACTACATTTGCTTTATCATTTTCTCTTTCGCTTTCCATTCCCTGCTCCCTGCCTTTTTCACTTGACACACACATATGCATGCGTGTGCAGACACACACATTTTTTTCTTGACCGTTTGAAACTGATTTGCAGACATCATGTTCCTTTACCCCTAAATACTGCAGTAAATCTTAAAAACAAGAACAGTCTTTTACATAACTGCTGAATCAGGAAATCAGCATCAGTACAATGCTGTTATTTCATCTACAGTTCTTATTTAGGTTTTGCCAATTGCTCCTTTATAGGAATTTAGGGAGTATTACCCTTTACAGGAAAAGAATAGCTTGAATCATGCATTGTAGTGGGTTGTCCTGGCTCGTACAGTTCCTCAGTCTTTTAGTCTTTCGTGACATAATGTTTTGGAGAGCACAAGCCATTTTGTGGGTTGTTCCCCAGTTGGGTTGTGTGGTGTTCCTTCTGATCAGTTTCGGAAGTGATGCCTTCTTTGCGTTGCATCAAGGGGCACGTGATGTCATTTGTCTCATGGCTGCTGAGGTGGACTTGATTCTCTTGGTGATGGTGGTGTCTGCACTGTCACCACTGTGAAGTGACTCTGTCTTCTCTTGTAAGTAAGTATCTGAGGGGAGATACCTTGAGCCTAAATACAGAAATACTTCTTACTCTTCTTACTCCTCAAACTTTCACCCACTCGTTTAGCACCACATGGATGATTCTTGTCTGAATCACTTTTTATAATGCTGGTTGACAGATGAGCTTTATCTAATTCTCTTATTCCGTCTGCATTTATTAGACAGCTGTCTGCTGTAAGAAAGCTGTTCCTTTCCCCCTCATTTTTTTATTTGCTTTCTTGTTTCTTCTCAGACTCCAGTGAAGCTTATGATAGACCTTCTCAGTCTGTCTTTACGTTATCTACTCTCTTCTGTATTTGCCATCTTTTTATCTCTCCATGCTACTTTCTAGATAATTTTTTCTACTTTGTCTTTAAATTTACTCATTCTAACTTGCTGTTAAACATATTTTTGTTAGTCATTTTTTTCATTTCTAAAATTCATTTCTAAAATTCTTTTTAGTTCTTTTTAAAATATGCTTGCTAAGTCATTTGTCCAAATTCCTTGCCTTTTTCTCCTTGAATGTAGTAAGATATTTGCGTTATAATCAGTGTCCATTCGTTCCAGCGTCTGTTGTCTTTGAGGTTTTCTTTCTGTTGCTTGTTCTTTCATTAGTTCTTGTTCATGTCATCTTGTTTTCTGAAACCTTTCTTATCTTGTGGGCCACTTACTGTACTTGAAAAATTCTTCAAAGGAAAAATTTAAGGCATAGGATGAAGGTACCTTATTCCAAATGTGCATGTAGTTTTGAATTTTTTTCTGTCTATTTTTGAGTACTATCAGTCCAGGACGAATTTCTTCCCATTTTAGGGGTTGGATATGAGCCCAGGCTGCAGGACTGCATGGGGTTGGCTGACATTTGCTTCACTCTGATCCTGAACTTGAAGTGTGCTGGCGTCCTGGCTTTTTGGAGAAAGAGTGTTATGTTAGATGTAGCATTCTTGCCTGGCATTGGATTTTGATTTTGTTTTTTCCATGCTACAAGGTGATCAGAATAGAAGTTCATATTTTGTAAAATGAACATTAACTGCAGGACAAAAGTAGCTCCCGTGCTTTCTTGCTTCTCTGAGGGTCCAGTCTTTCTTAGGTTTTGACTTGATTATTTTATTACTGAATTGTCAACTCTGTTACCTTTTAGAAGATTTTTTAAATTCTATCACCAGGATCTTTAGTTGTTTTCAACAGGAGGCTTGGTTTGAACAGCCCAGCCAGCCATTTCTGGACATGCAGTCTGCGTCAGTGTTCAGAGGTGTGCTCAGACTTCAGCTCCGTTGGTTATAGAGCAAATTTCCTTTTTATTTTTGAGGAAGGTTAGCCCCAAGCTAGCATCTGCCGCCAATCCTCCTCTTTTTGCTGAGGAAGACTGGCCCTGAGCTAACATCTGTACCCATCCTCCTCTACTTTATATGTGGGACGCCTGCCACAGCGTGGCTTGACAAGCCACACCCGGAATCCCAACCAGTGAACCCCAGGCCACTGAAGCAGAATGTGCAAACTTAACTGCTGCGCCACCAGGCTGGCCCTATAGAGCAAGTTTCTTAATTTGTCCAAATCTTGACTTCCCCTCTCCCATGGAAACCATTAACCTACTCTGTGTTTTAATAAATTTACCTGTTCTGACATTTCATATAAATAGAATCATACTATATGTAGCCTTTTGTATCTGGCTCCTTTCATTTAGCATAGTGTTTTCAGCGTTGCTTTGTGTTGGTCTCAGGTTATCAGTAACGATGCTCTCAACTGGGGATACCTGGGTCACTCACCTGGGCCCTAATACTTCTGAGCCCCCACAGACATTTCCCTGCCTGGAGCCAGTGTTGTGGCCGGACTGGCCCTAGTGTTCTTAGTATGATTGCAAGATGCACCTCAGCAGCAGCCATCAGAGAACTTTGAAAAAAACAAGGTTTATTCCTCACAGGTCCTGGAGAGTACGCGGCACACCCTGTGCCACACAGCGAGGTCATAGGGAGAGAGAGCGAGCACGCATGTGCATGCGCGGACCTGGGGTTCTGCCTTCAGTGGGGTCGAGGGTGGGGTGCCTTGGGTTTCTCAGGTTCACTTTTATTGGTGAATTTAAAATATACAGGCAGTAATTAAGGCACAGGAAGGGAAAAGCAGGTCACTCAGGCGAGCAGTTATCCAGGCCATCCAGGGCTTTCTCCAAGGGGAACTTCCTGGGTGGGCAGCTTGGCACTTTACCTAGTTGTGTAGCTGGCAATATATTTATGTGGAATGGATGTCTTTGAAATGGATGCCTTGTCAATCAAAAGCTGAATGTCAGGCACTTACATTAAATAAAGAAACTAATAGTCAGGTACTTTTACCACAAAAAGTTCACCCGTATGGTAGCATTTATGAGTACTTCATTCCTTTTTATGGCTGAATAACATGGCTTTGTGTAGATATCCCACATTTTGCTTATCCATTCATCCATTGATAGACACTTGGGTTGTTTCCATTTTTTGGCTCTTATGAATAATGCTGTTAGGAACATTTGTGTCCAAGTGTTTGTATGGACATGTATATGCTTTTGATTCTCTTTGGCAAATACCTGAGAATGGAATTGCCAGGCAATAACAGCAGTTCTGTGTTTAGCTTTATGAGGAACTGCCAAACTGGTTCCAGAGTGGTTGCTCCATTTTACATTCCTCACAGCAGTGTATGAGGCTTAAAAACGTTACTCTTGCATCTTTTTGTCATATGCTGGATATCTTGGTTCTTAACAACAGTAATATAACTATCATGTCCTACAGTATCCATGAAATGGTTTTAAAATAACAATTTATTGCTAACAAGGATACTAAATGATGTTCAATATGTCTTTATAGCTCATTTTATCCAAAGAATACACCAATAACACGTTAAGGTCAGTTAGAAAAATTATTGTCTCTTGTAGTTTTGTTCCCAATTTGATAAATGTATTCGTTGACATATATTTTCAACTTTAGAGACTGCCCTCCCTGCTTTTTTTCATCGTGTGGAATATTTACATGATTCAAAAGTAGAACCTGGGTAATGGTGCATTCAGACAAGCCTTCCTTCCATCCGTTCTGCCCTGTCCTTCCCTCCTCCAGAGGTAACTGTTTTTACAGTTTCTAGTTCATCTTCTCAGTGATTCTTTTGGACGTATAAGGGAACACACTCACACCTGACCTGACTCAGCACTAAACCTGGTCAGGAAGTCTTGTGTTTCCCAGAGTTCAACACACCTTGTCTTCTCATGTGTTTCACGTTTACATCTTGTATTTTCTTGTGAAAATAATTTCTGGAAGAAGGTTCCTCTGGACCTTCCCTCTTACTGTCTAATAGCCTCTCTCTCCTCCCTCTCATTCTATGAATCTGCTCTCTCTCCCATCCCTCTCAGTGGCTGAGTCTTTTTTCCTTCTTTCTGTGCTGAACAGTTGGGTCTCTGTTTCCAGCAGCTTTCCCTCACAGTGAACGTCTGTGCTTCTGGAAGTGGGTCTTTGCCAATTATTTCTCAGATCCTCATGTTCTTAAGTGGCCACAGCACGTTAGGTCTCTTGGTGACTTTGGGAGTATATTTTATAGTCCCCTGCAACTCTGAGCCTCAGAGGCATTGCTCAGATTCCACTCGGGGGGAGGTGCTCCCCTGCTGGGGGTGCACATTGCTTGGTGACTTTGGAGACGCGCAGCTTGTGGCCCACCAGAATCTTCCCCTACTTCCTACACATCCTCTGATGGGAACTACCCTAGGCAGTTGGGTCACATCTGCCTGGATCATGAGGTTTCTGAGGAGACCCTACCATGTAGGTTTTGTGTGCTTGTTGTAGATGTCTATGGCCTTGTTCTTTTCCTATTCTGGTAGATCTGTTGGTTTCATTGGGAGTTTTTGGGAGGTTAAAAAACTACACTACTACCCTGATCTCATCCTATGCCCAATGTTTGACAACAACAAAAAGTAAGACCCAGTGAGAGAGATTTAGCAACTTGTTCACGGACATCTAAGTAGTGAGAGAAGAAGCTCTAACAGAAATGGAGACAGTTGGATTCAAACTCTGTTACTCGTGTTCACCCCGCCTAAAACAGTTGTTTCCTCCTTAGTATCTGGCACTGTGTTCTTCTTTAAGTGGCGGCCTGAAGCTGTTTAAATCTCAGGGTAGTTGCTGCACTTTTGGGGTTCCTGGGGGCCGATGCAGGGTCTGGAGGGGGGGACTGTCGTCAGTGTGCTGGGCTCCCCATTGGTATTTCGTTGTGCTTCTCCCCTGCAGTGGCACTGACCACAGTCTGCAGAGCACGCAGCCTGGCCTTGTGTGAGTATGTTTACTAGCAGAAGAAACCAAGGTTGGGGCCCAGAGGAAATGTGCTCACTAAAGTGAGTTTGCTCTTGAGTCTACAGGTCCCACCTCTCCAAGAACAAGACAGTTCATGCAATAGCATCAGAAAACTCCAAGGTCAGGAATCCATCCCGGGTCAAGGGACTGCTGACCAGAGGCCTCTCCCTGGAGGACCCTGGCAGACGCACAAGAGACACAGGACAGAGCAGGTTCTAGAGTGGCTGCTTATTTCCCAGGAGCAGCCCCAAACCACCAAGTCCTGGGTAAGCTGCTTATTTATTTATTCCCACTTCTTTCTTTATTACTTTTTTTTTTTTTTTTGGCAAGGAGAGGGATGGGGGATCCTCAGACCTCACCTCAATCCTGTTATATCAGACTCTTCATTTTAACAAGATTCAGGGATTCATGCACATTAAAGTTTAAAACAAACCTGATACCAAATCCATATTCAGATTTTGCCTGGGGTGTTTCTTTTACTTCTGATATTTTGTTATGAAAATTTTCAAGCACAGGGCAACATTAGAATTATTTTACAGTGAACATCTGTATACCCATCGCCTAGAATTTACTGTTAACATTTAACCACACTTTTTATAGCATTATCCATCTTTCCATCCCTCTATGCATCCATTAACCCATCTTATTTTTGGTACATTTCTTGATCTATTCCAGACATCAGCATGCCTCCCTCTAAATATTTCAGTATGCATCGCATTAACTTACTGTTCACTGTTTGTTTACTTTTTTTTAATTGCAGTAACCTTGGTTTATAACATTTTATAAATTTCAGGTGTACATCGTTATTTATTTCCACTTCAGTGTAGATTACATCATGTTCACCACCCAACACCACACACGTGCCGAATCACCCTTTCACCCTCCTCCCTCCCCCTTCCCCTCTGGTAACCACCATCCAATCTCTGTTTCTATGTTTGTTTGTTGTCGCTTTTATCTTCTACTTATGAGTGAGATCATACGGTATTTGACTTTCTCCTTCTGACTTATTTCACTTAGCATAATACTCTCAAGGTCCATCCTTACATTTTTTTTTTGACTTGCGTTTTCATTCCATTAATGCTGTCTTTTGATAACAGATATTTATAGTTTTGACTTATTCTGGTTTATAATTTTTCCTCTTTTACTGCTGGTGCTTTTTGTGTCTAATTTAAGAACTTTTGTTTTCTTAACCTGAAGCTCGTGAATTAATTTTTCTTTGTTATTATTTTACCTCTTGCATTTAGATTTAGAGTACATCTAGAATTAATTTTTATGTTTGGTGTAGTAGGAGTCAAGATTTATTTTTTTTCATAGCGTTATCTGATTGTCCCAGTCCCACTGAAGTGATTGACCTCTACCTATAACTCTGCAGTGCCCCCTTTGTCATATATTGAAGATCCATATAGTTTGGTTTTATAACTCTTTATTCTGTTCTCTTGGCATACTTTTCTCTCTTTATGCCAGTACCACACTGTATTTATAATAAGTCTTGATATCCAGATGCTTCCAGTTTTTGGTGAGTATGAATGCTATCAACATTCATGTATGGGTTTTTGTGTGGAAATGAGTTTTCAGATCAGTTGGGTAAACCTAGGAGCATTGTTACTGGATTGTATGGTAAGAGTATGTTTAGCTTTGTGAAAAACTGTCTCCCAAAGTGTGTATGCAATTTTGCATTCCCACCAGCAGTGAATGAGGGTCCCTGCTGCTCCTCATCCTGGGCAGGGCTTGGTATTGTTAGGTTTTTAAAATTTTTGCCATCCTCATAGATGTGAGGTGGTATTTCATTGTGGTTTTAAGTTGGATTTCTCTAATGGCTTGTATTATTGAGTATCTTTTCATATGTGATTTACTCTCTGTTTATCTTTGGTGATGCATCTATTCAGATCTTTTCCCCATTTTTTAATTGGGTGGTTTTCTTGTCATTGATTTTTAAGAGTCCTTTACATATTCTCGATTCTAGTCCTTCAACAGAAAAGTGATTTGTAAATATTTTCTCCCAGTCTCTGGCTTGTCTATCCATTTCATAACATAGTTTTCACAGAGCAAACTGTTTTATTTTACTTTTTATTTTTTGTTTGTTTTTTTTTTTGCTGGGGAGGATTCACCCTAAGCTAACAACTGTTGCCAGTCTTTTTATTTTTTCCTGCTTTATCTCCCCAAATCCCCCCTGTACATAGTTGTATATCTTAGTTGCAGGTCCTTCTAGTTGTGCCATGTGGGACACCGCCTCAACGTGGCCTGACGAGTGGTGCCGTGTCCATGCCCAGGATCTGAACCAGTGAAACCCTGGGCCGCTGCAGTGGACCGCACGAGCTTAACCACTCGGCCACGGGGCCGGCCCCAGTTTCGTTCTTTTTAAAGATTGTTTTGGTTATTTGGAGTCCCTTCAGACTCCATATGAATTTTAGGATGGGTTTTTCTATTTCTGCAAAAAGTGTCATTGGGGTTTTTACAGGGATTGCACTGAAAATGTGGGTCACTTTGGTGGCATTCACATCTTGTGGTTAAGTCTTCCAATCCATGAACGTGGGCTAGGTTTCCATTTATTTACATCTTCTTCAGTTTTTCTCAGCAAGCTTTTCCAGTTTTCATGCTACAAGTCATTTACCTCCTTGGTTAAGCTATTAATTCTTTAGTATTTTATTCTTTTTGATTCTGTCATAACTGGAATTGTTTTCATAGTTTGCTTTCCAGATTGATCATTGTTACTGTATAGAAATGCAACTGAGTTTTGTGTCTTGACTTGTATCCTGCTGCTTGGCTTAGTTATTTGTTAGTTCTAACTGGCTTTTGTGTGTATGGAATCCTTAAGGTTTTCTACGTAGAGGATCGTGTCCTCTGTGAGCAGAGGTAATTTTACTTCTTCCTTCCCAGTTTGGATGCCTTCTTTTTTCTTGCCTAATTGCTCTGACTAGAACTTCCTTTGTTGAATAAAAGTGGTGAAAGCAGACATCCTTGCCTTGTTTCTGATCTTAGAGGCAAAGGTTTCAGTCTTTCACCATTGAGAATGATGTTCTTTGTGGGTTTTTAGTATGTGGCTTTTATTATCTCAAGGTACTTTCCTTCTATTCCTGGTTTGAGTGTTTTTTATCATGAAAGGGTGTTGAATTTTGTCAAACGCTTTTTCTGTATCAACTGACATAATCATTTTTTTTTTAAACTTCATTCTATTAGTGTGATGTATTCACTGATTGATTTTTTAATGTTGAACCATCCTTGCATTCCAGGAATAAATCCCATTTAGTCATAGTGTATAATCTTTTTAGTATGCTGCTGAATTTGATTTGCTAGTATTTTTTTGAGGATTTTTGAATCTATATTCATAAGGGATATTCGTCTGTAGTTTTCTTATAGTGTCTTTGGCTTTAGTATCAGGGTAATGCTGGCTTCGTAGAATGACTTCAGAAGTGTTCTCCCCTCTTCAGCTTTTTGGAAAAGTTTGAGAAAGATTGATGTTAATACTTCCTTAAATATTTGGTAAAATTCACCAGTGAAGCCATCAGGTTCTGGGCTTTTCTTTTGGGGACTTTTTTTTGGGGGATGGGGGGAGATTTTTGATTACCTATTCAATCTCCTTATTAGTTATAGGTCTGTTCAGATGTTCTATTTCTTTGTGATTTAGTCTTGATAGGTTTTGTGTTTCTAGGAATTTATCCATTTCAACTAGGGTATCCAATTTGTTGGTGGACAGTTGTTCATACTACTCTCCAGTAATCCTTTTTATTTCTGTAGAATCAGTAGTACAATTGTCCCCCCTTCTCCGCAGTTTTGCTTTCCATGGTTTCAGTTACCCACAGTCAACTGAAGTCCGAAAATATTAAATGGAAAATTCCAGAAATAAACAATTCTTAAGTTTTAAATTGTGTGCCATTCTGAGTAGTGTGATGAAATCTTGCACCATCCTGCCCTGTCCCATCCAGAACATGAATCATCCCTTTGTCCAGCATATCCATGCTGTATACACTACCCACCTGGTAGTCGCTTAGTAGCTGTCTCAGTTATCAGATCAACTGTTGCGATAGCACAGTGCTTGTGTTCAAATAACCCTTATTTTACTTATAATGGCCCCAAAGTGCAAGAGTAGTGATGCTGGCAATTCAGATATACCAAAGAGAAGCTGTAAAGTGCTTCCTTTAAGTGAAATGGTGAAAGTTCTCAATAATGAAAGAAAAAATATGATATGCTGAGGTTGCTAAGATCTATGGTAACTTTTATTACAGTATTTTGTTATAATGTTCTATTTTATTATTAGTTGTTGTTAATCTCTTACTGTGCCTAATTTATAAATTAAGTTTTATCATAGGTATGTACGTATAGGAAAAAACATAGTATATGTGAAGTTAGGTGCTATACACAGTTTCAGGCATCCACTGGGGGTCTTGGAATGTATCCCCCACAGATAAGGGGGCACGACTGTAATGTCCCACTTTCATTTCTGATTTTAGTAATTTGAGTCTTTCTTTTTTTCTTAGTCCATACCTGAAGGTTTAGCAATTTTTTTGATATTTTCAAAGAACCAACCTTTGGTTTTACTGATTTTTCTCTGTTGTTTTTCTAGTTTACATTTTGTTTATTTCTATTCTGATTTTTATTATTTCCTTCTTTCTCTAGCTTTGAGTTTAGTTCTTTTCCTGATTTCTTAAGTTAGATTGTTAATTTGAGTTGTTTCTTGGTTTTTAATATAAATGTTTATAGCTATAAATTTTTCCCTCAACACTACTTTTGCTGCCTCCCATAAATTTTGGTATGTTGTGTTTTGTTTTCATTCATTTCTAAGTATTACTAATTTCCCTTTTGATTTTCTACTTTCTCCTTTGTGCCCATGTTGTACTCTCTGTGTTCTTTCATCTTGGCTTCTTTGACTGCCTATTACATTTGCATGTCTTTAATTTTGCTTTCCTCTGCAATGCTAAACGCTTCTTGTGGGCAGGAGTGTGTTTCATCCATTTTTAATCACCTGCACCTAGCTGAATACCTGGCACCTGGTATTCTCATATGTTGAGTGAAAGACTGACTGATTTAATGCACATTGATGGGATATTTTCAGTAAGTTTTTACTTTTCTCACAAAGTAGAATGTAAATAATGGACGCCTTATGCAGCCTGTTGTTTCCTACAAACTTAGTAAAATAACTTGAGATCGAGTGGGAATATGCTATTTCAGGGACCATTCTCATTCACGGATGTGTTTGTGGACTTTACCTGGGAAGAGTGGCGGCTGCTGGATGTAGCTCAGAAGCACCTGTACAGGAGAGTGATGCTGGAGAACTATAGCAACCTGGTGTCCCTGGGTGAGTGCTGCCTTCCTGAGAGGAATGTGCATAATTTCCAGGCTTCCCCTTCTTGGTTGCTGAAAGCTGGGGTCTTTTGTAAACTACTTAGAGATTTTGGACTTAGATTTAGAGGTCAGATTTTCTTAGTCTCCCTTTGGCATCAGAATATGCTAGTTGAATGGTCTTTACTTTGCCAAAGTGCAGAAGGGCAGCTTCATCATGCCGCCTCTAAACTGAATCTCTCCCATTCTTTTTTTTTTTTTTTTTAAGATTTTCTTTTTTCTTTTTTTTCCCCAAAGCACCCTGGTACACAGTTGCATATTTTTAGTTGTGGGTCCTTCTAGTTGTGGCATGTGGGATGCCGCCTCAGCATGGCCTGATGAGCGGTGCCATGTCTGTGCCCAGGATCCGAACCAGTGAAACCCTGGGCTGCCGAAGCTGAGCACACGAACTTAACCACTTGGCCACGGGGCAGGCCTCTCTCCCATTCTTTAGAATCTCTGAATCTAGGCAGTTTTGGGTCAGGTTGTCTGTGATTTTTCCATTCACAGGGCATCAGCACACCAAACCTGATATCATCCTCAAGTTGGAACGAGGAGAAGAGCTGTGGATGATGCAGGCCCAAAGCCCAAGTCAGGGCCGTCCAGGTGAGGGACAGGACATTAGATCTTTTCCTCCTCATTCAGAACTGGTGTGAGTTCTGATGTGATGCGCACCTCATGTTTGTACTTTTATCTCATCATAACCGTTCTCTGTTAGTTGATCTCCTTCTCTTTGGCATTCTCAGTTTCCTCCTTACTTTCCCATGGTAATAGACTCATCTCAATATGCATTTCAGCATGCTTTTCCTCTTTACCTCATTTGATGTGACTTTCACACCTCTTCTACTTCCTATTTTTTTATTTGTATTTTTAAGTCCCTTACACTTGTACTCAACAACCGCACTCCCAAATTCCTTCCTTCCCCTTGAAACCCACTAGTAGATTCTACCCTTCCATGTTTCTGCATGCTAATCAGTTTAATGTCATTACTGTCCTTTCTCAGTGCATTCCTGCGTCACTTGGTAATACCAGTTATCCTGCCTGAAGCCTTCCTTCCTCCCCCTTATTCAAGTGACAACCTGTTGACCCCACTCGCCCTGCATGATGAAGTGATCATTCTCCTCATGCTTCACTGGCTTGTCTTGCTCTTCCCTCTGAATCAAAGGGATCTTTTTTATATTCTGCACTCTCCTTGTATATTGTAACTTTTAAGACTTCCGTTCTGAAGATTTAATCTCATTCTTTCTCTATTGATAATTCACAACCCCATCCTTCTTTTGTCTGCCCTTTGGGTACTGGGTTTGATTGCTCCACAGGGCATCTTCACTGCATGTGCCACTCCCTTGTCTCATTTTTAGAACCTGGAATTGTCTCTCCCTCTGCTCCGTAGCCACATCATACCTTCTTCTCACTTTTCTGATTGTTCGTTTTGCTGTGCTTCTAGTTCTTTTTTCTGGTACTGGGGAGTCAGCCTAAATCTCCTTTATATGCAGTTCTCCTCACTAGTGTTGCTATAGTGTTAGTATTTTGGTCCTTTAAAAAGAAATCTTTTAAGGCCCCTATCTTCTCCATTCCCACCCAAAACCAAGCCAATATTATCTCATTTCTCTTTTTTTCTTTTTTTTTTCCTGCTTTTTCTCCTCAAATCCCCCCAGTACATAGTTGTATATTTTAGTTGTGGGTCCTTCTAGTTGTGACATGTGGGACAGACACCTCCTCAGCGTGGCCTGATGAGCGGTGCCTTGTCCACGCCCAGGATTTGAACCAGTGAAACCCTGGGCCACCAAAGCAGGGTGTGTTAACTTAACCACTTGGCCACAGGGCCGGCCCCTATCTCATTTCTTGATTGTTCTAGTCATTAGCCAAGTTTATTCATTTTTCTCTTTTTGTATTAGTTCATCTTGATATTAGTGTCAGGTATGTTTCCTTAAGCACCTGTTTATTTTATTTATTTATTTTAAGATTTTATTTTTTTCCTTTTTCTCCCCAAAGCCCCCTGGTACATAGTTGGATATATTCTTTGTTGTGGGTCCTTCTAGTTGTGGCATGTGGGATGCTCCCTCAGCATGGTTTGATGAGCAGTGCCATGTCCACACCCAGGATTTGAACCAACGAAACACTGGGCTGCCTGTAGCGAAGTGCGCAAACTTAACCACTCGGCCATGGGGCCAGCCCCAAGCACCTGTTTATTTTGTCACAAGCATGGAAAGATAAATCAAGTTGGTCTTTGTATCATTAAGATTCTTTCAGCTGTAAGTTTATATTAATCCTGAATCTGCCTATTTAAGCGGAAGTGATTTAGTGCCACATCTCACCAAAAGTCCTGAAGTGGAGCAGCTCTGGGGTTGACTGAGTGATTGGTTTAGTACATCACCAAAGGCCCATCTCTACCCTGCCATTCTAAGTACGTCAGCATTTTCCTCAGGGTACCGCCCCTCATGGTCATCAGATGGCAATGACAGTTCCTGCCGACACCTACTGATATATCAGTGGCTGGTGGAATAAGAAAGACTGTCTCTTCCCACATGACTCTCTTTATCAGCAGTAAAACCTATCACAGGAGCCCCCAGCAGGCTTACTACGTTCAGCTGGCTAGATTTCATCACATAACTCTGCCTGAGGAAGACTCTGGTAAGGGAAATGGGACCATCATTGTTGGCTCAAATAAATCGTGCTTCCTTCTCTTGGGATGAGGATGGGGGTAGGGATGGAGATGGGTCTCCTTTTTCCCTGTCTGAAGCACATCAACTTAAGGATGGGAGTGGGGAAAAGACAGGATTTTGCCAGCCAGGAAAAGAGCAGCAGAATTGTTGGGTAGGCAGCACTGTCCACCTTCATCTGCCTTTTTGGGTAGGTAGCATCCAGTCACATCCTTCTTCCCATTCATGCATCTTCAAAAATATTCCACTACTTCTGTTTTAATTCTCTCTTTTTTAAGGAAGATTAGCCCTGAGCTAACATCCGCTGCCAGTCCTCCTCTTTTTGCTGAGGAAGGCTGGCCCTGAGCTAACATCCATGCCCATCTTCCTCTACTTTATATGTGGGACACCTACCACAGTGTGGCCTGACAAGCAGTGTGTAGGTCTGCACCTAGGATCCGGGAAACCCTGGGCTGCTGAAGCAGAAAATGCAAACTTAACCACTGCACCACCGGGCCAGCCCCTGTTTTAATTCTTGTACTGCATTAATGCAAGTCTAAGATCCTTGGTCCCACTCAGACCTGGTGGTAGTTCTTTATGGTCTGGTGATCTATAATTAAAGATAAGTTACCCACAAACAACCAGCCAGACACATGCAGAGTGGCAGAGAGAAGTGCAGGGTAGGTACAGCAGGAATCCCCCTTCTGGGAGAGCAGTCGCAGTGAACACCATGTGGAAGTCATTGGTTTGCAGTGCACTGGGGTCCTGGTTGGGCAGTCTGTGCCAGGACTTCCTGCTGCGGCAGTGGCCCACTGAGCCCCTGGTTCTTCTCTCTGAGTATAGTTTCATTTTTCATTGTCTTCTGTGGCTAAACTCACTATAGTCACTGGGGAGAATGCTTTTCTGTAGCTTCAGAATCACAATTCTGTTGGTGCGAGTTGGCGTCCCAGGGATTGCCTTCAGACCACAGCCAGTAGTCGTATTTAATGTAGTCTTGAGTCATCTTTAAATGATTTTTAAACTTAATAATTTCTGTCTGGAAAAACAAAAGACCCCAAATAGCCAAAGGATTCCTGAGAAAAAAGAACAAAGCTGGAGGTATCACACTCCCTGATTTCAAATTATACTACAAAGCCATAGTAACCAAAACAGCATGGTACTGGCACAAAAACAGACACACAGATCAATAGAACAAAATTGAGAGCCCAGAAGTAAACCCACACGTTTATGGACAGCTAATATTCGACAAGGGAGCCAAGAGCATACGATGGAGAACAGAGAGTCTCTTCAATAAATGGTGTTGGGAAAACTGGACAGCCACATGCAAAAGAATGAAAGTAGACCATTCCCTTACACCATGCACAAAAATCAACTCAAAATGGATTAAAGACTTGAATGTAAGACCGGAAACCATGAGACTTCTAGAAGAAAACGTAGGCAGTACGCTCTATGACATTGGTCTGAGCAGCATATTTTCAAGTCCCATGTCTGACCGGGCAAGGGAAACAAAAGAAAAAATGAACAAATGGGACTACATCAAACTAAAAATCTTCTGCACAGCAAAGGAAACCATCAACAAAATGAAAAGACAACCTAACAATTGGGAGAAGATATTTGCAAACCACATATCAGATAAGGGGTTAATATCCAAAATATACAAAGAACTAATACAGCTCAACAAGAAAAAAACCAACAATCCAATTAGAAAATGGGCAAAAGATCTGAACAGAGATTTCTCCAAAGAAGATATACAGATGGCCAACAGGCATATGAAAAGATGCTCAACATCATTAGCTATGAGGGAAATGCAAATCAAAACTACAGTGAGGTATCACCTCCAGTCAGAATGGCTATAATTAACAAGACAGGAAACAACAAATGTTGGAGAGGGTATGGAGAGAAGGGAATCCTTGTTCACTGCTGGTGGCAGTGCAAACTGGTGCAGCCACTATGGAAAGCAGTTTGGAGTGTCCTCAGAAAATTAAGGATAGATCTACCATATGATCCAGCTATTCCACTGCTGGGTATTTATCCAAAGAACTTGAAAACACAGAGGCATAAAGATACTTGCACCCCTATGTTCATTGCAGCATTATACACAATAGCCAAGACTTGGAAGCAACTTAGGTGCCCATCAAGGGACGAATGGATAAAGAAGATGTGCTATTTATACATGATGGACTACTACTCAGCCATAAGAAATGATGAAATCTGGCCATTTGTGACAACATGGATGGACCTTGAGGGTATTATGCTGAGTGAAATAAGTCAGAGGGAGAAAGTCAAATACCATATGATCTCACTCATAATTAGAAGATAAAAACGACAAAAAAAATCACATAGCATTGGAGATTGGACTGGTGGTTACCATTGGGGAAGGGGGGTGGGGGAGGGCAAAAGGGGTGATTAGGATCACATGTGAGGGGATGCACTATAATTAGTGTTCGGGTGGTGAACGTGATGTATACAGAATTTGAAATATGATGTACCTCCGAAAAAAAGAATTAAAAACAAACAAATGAAAAATATAAAGAATTTCTGTCTTCTTGTCTCTGGCCTTGGTATTCTTTACTGATTTCTTTGAACTTTACCTTGAGATACCAACCATAATCTTATTTTTTGCCATTATTGTTGCAAAGAGAATGCTCAACAGAAAACACAGTAGATTTCCTGGGAAATCAAATGAAGGAAGTCTGAGAGGTGGGAACCAAGGAAAACTAAGGATGGTAGAGTACAGTACCAGCAACAGAAACATCCGAAGGGTGAAGTATAGGAATTGATAGTAAGGACAGATTCAGTATCCGTGAACTCTGAAAGTCTGCAGGGACAATGCTGATGGCCAAACACGCGAGCAAATCTGATTCTAGGGCAAAGATTAATTACTGACTGGCCTATTTTCTTCTTGATGGACACGTTTCTGACTTTAGGACCATATAATAGCCAGTAACACCCCCTCCCAAACCATTGTGGTAATCAGAAGTGCCCATATTTATTTCTCAGTACATCCTGGGGAAGGTACTGACCCAGTTGGGAATTGACATTTGGGAAAATAAAATTTTAAGGTTGTGTACAAAATGAATAAGGTTGTGTACAAAATGTGTACAAAATGAATCAGATTTAGGAGGTAGGGAAACCTGGAATGAGGTATTGAGGCACTCTGGTCTGCCATCTGCAAACTGGACTTGCTGCTGTGTTCTCTTAATACCCCTTTCTGTTCACTGCCTTGGTCAGCATGTGACTTTGGGACATCCTGATCAGCTCTACACATTCTCTCTTGAATCCAGCCTTCAAATGTTTGTCATTGTGCCTGAATACTTAGTCCTGCGTCGTCTTCGCTGTCTACTTTGTATCTTTGGCTTTAGGGGTTTTATTATGTTTAAACAGCCTTCTGTCCACCCTGCCCCCTCCTTGTTTTCCATTCTCCCCTAAGAAAACCACTTCCATCTCTTTTAGCTGTTGCTTATGGCATTTACCTCCCTATTTCTAAGTAAACAGCTTCTTCTACTGCACCTTGATTCCCCCACTCCCAATGATGATGACTCAGTATGGAAGGGTGGGAATTTAATTCTCTTTCACCCTCCTCCCTTCATACTCCCCAAGAAATACACACTGTCTCTTCCCATACCCCACCATCCTAATAAAGTTATTTCATACTTTTGGTTAAATCAGTCTTCGGTCTTTACATCTTTATGACTGTAATTTCCATTCATAGGTAAATCATGCAAGTATACACAGTTAATTTTTGTTCATAAATCATTTTTTTCTCTTCAGTTGTTTTATTTGCCTGCCCATTTTCTCTGTCCTTATCTTTAATGTATTTATCATCAATTTAACCCCAGACTCTTCTTCACATGTCTAAATATTCTTTTGGTACATTCAACCAAATGAGTTATGCTGTCAGTTTCATCTTCCATGCCTTTGACTTGCTGCAGCGTAACCTAGTTTTTCACAAGACCTGGTTATACAGTCTTTATCCTGGAATTTAATTTCAGATTTTATTTTTTATACCTATTCTGTGTCATCTTTTTTCTTGGTTTGTTTTGTTGGAGCACTTCTTCCATTAGCTTCCTGTGAAGAGGTGCATGTGATATAAGTTTTGATACTTTTACTCCTGCATGCTCTGTTTTCTATTCTCTAGTCATACTAATGAGAGGTCAGATGCCATTTCTAAACTTTGATCCATTATATGAAACTTTGTGTTTTTGGTATTTCTGGAGGCTTTTACTGGGTGCTTCTTTTCCTCAGTGTTCTGAAACATTGTGATGATGTTTCTTGTGAGTTTGTTTTCCTCTGTTTGTCTTGGTATTCAATGGAACTTTATTCTCAAGGGGACTGTTAACTAAGTTTTTAGTTTTCTGCTATTTCTTCTGATCTTAGCACAGTGTTTGGCACATAATAGTCATTCAACAATTATTTGTTGAATGAATTTAATGCTGCACTCCCCTCCAACCTCTTTATATTTTGTTCATTTTTCCTTGTACCTATTTTGCCTTCTTTACCCATTATATAAAAATTTTAAATTCAAAACCATCTGTATTCATTGTCAGTGTCCTATGCCTGTCTTCATTTTTTTAGTTTTGCTTTGTTTTCCCCAGTGTCCAGAAGTATGTACATTTACTCTTGAGATTTTATTTAATTCAGATCTTATATGTGAAAATAAATGAATAACTTCATGACATGGTATTTTTAAGGCGATTTTATGCTATTCCAGGATCATGTTGTTATTTATAACATATGTTTATTTTCATTTCTAGGCAAAGTCTGGGAAATTGATGATCATATGAAAGGGCATCAAGAAAATGAAGGCAAGCTGGAAAGGATGGCAGAAGGCTATGAATGTACTGCATTTGGAAAACTGTGTTTTGTTGGTACAAATCATGTTTCTTCAAGACAAAAGCTTCATAACTGTGGTACACATGGAAAGAGTTTGAAATATAATATAGATTTCAATGTTAATTATGTTGGAAAGACTCCTAATGAGTTTCATCCACGTAGGGAATCATTCCTCTGTTCTGAACATGAGCAAACTGTTATTGGAATAAAATACTGTGAAAGTAAAGAATCTAGGGAAACTGTCAACAGGAAGTCACCACTCATATGCCAACAGATATGTATGGGAGGAAAACCCTTCAAATGCAGTTACTGTCGGAAGGCTTTCAGCAGCAACTCATACCTTGTAGTGCATCAGCGAACTCACGTGGAGGAGAAACCCCACGAATGTAATGGATGTGGGGAAGACTGCAGCAGTAAGTCCTACCTCATGCTACATCAGAGATCTCATACAGGAGAGAAATGCCATGAGGGCAGTGAATGTGGGAAAACTTTTAGTTTCAATTCACAACTTGTTATACATCAGAGAATTCACACAGGTGAGAATCCCTATGAATGCTGTGAATGTGGAAAAGTCTTTAGCAGGAAGGACCAGCTTGTTTCACACCAGAGAACTCATTCAGGACAGAAACCCTATGGGTGTAGTGAATGTGGGAAAGCTTTTGGTTTGAAATCACAGCTCATTATACATCAAAGAATTCATACAGGAGAGAAACCCTATGAATGTGGTGAATGTCAGAAAGCCTTTAATACAAAGTCAAACCTTATGGTACATCAAAGAACCCACACAGGGGAGAAACCGTATGGTTGTAGTGAGTGTGGGAAAGCCTTCACTTTCAAGTCACAGCTCACTGTACATCAGGGAGTTCACACAGGAGTAAAGCCCTATGGGTGCATTCAGTGTGGGAAAGCCTTCAGTCTGAAGTCCCAGCTTATTGTACATCAGAGAAGTCACACAGGAATGAAACCTTATGTATGCAGTGAATGTGGCAAAGCTTTCAGGAGCAAGTCCTACCTCATTATACATGTGAGGACTCATACAGGAGAGAAACTCCATGAATGCAGTGAATGTGGGAAAGCCTTCAGTTTCAATTCGCAACTCATTATACATCAGAGGATTCACACAGGAGAGAGCCCGTATGAATGCCATGAATGTGGGAAAGCCTTCAGTCGGAAATATCAGCTCATTTCACACCAGAGAACTCATGCAGGGGAGAAGCCCTATGAATGCAGTGACTGTGGAAAAACTTTTGGTTTGAAGTCACAGCTTGTTATACATCAGAGAACTCATACAGGAGAGAAACCCTTTGAATGCAGTGAATGTAGCAAAGCCTTTAATACAAAGTCAAATCTTATTGTACACCAGAGGACACACACAGGAGAGAAACCTTATGGTTGTAGTGAGTGTGGGAAAGCCTTCACTTTCAAGTCACAGCTCACTGTACATCAGGGGGTTCACACAGGAGTAAAGCCCTATGGATGTAATCAGTGTGGGAAAGCCTTCAGTCTGAAGTCCCAGCTCATTGTACATCAGAGAAGTCACACAGGAGTGAAGCCCTATGGGTGCAGTGAATGTGGGAAAGCCTTCAGGAGCAAGTCCTATCTCCTTATACACATGAGAACTCATACAGGAGAGAAGCCACATGAATGCAATGAATGTGGGAAATCCTTCAGTTTCAATTCACAACTCATCGTACATCAGAGAATTCACACAGGAGAAAATCCGTATGACTGCAGTGAATGTGGGAAAGCCTTTAATAGGAAAGATCAGCTCATTTCACATCAGAGAACTCATGCAGGGGAAAAACCTTATGGGTGCAGTGACTGCGGGAAAGCCTTTAGTAGCAAGTCATACCTCATTATACACATGAGAACTCATTCAGGAGCGAAGCCATATGAATGTAACAAATGTGGGAAAGCCTTCATTTGGAAGTCTCTACTCATTGTACATGAACGAACTCATGCAGGGGAAAACCCTTATAAGTGCAGTCAATGTGAGAAATCCTTCAGTGGAAAATTACGGCTGATTGTACATCAGAGAATGCACACAAGAGAGAAACCGTATGAATGCAGTGAATGTGATAAAGCCTTCATCAGGAAATCTCAGCTCATTGTACATCAGAGAACTCATTCAGGGGAGAAACCCTATGGATGTAATGAGTGTGGGAAAACCTTCTCTCAGAAATCAATTCTGAGTGCACATCAGAGGACTCACACAGGAGAGAAACCTTGTAAATGCACTGAGTGTGGGAAAGCCTTTTGTTGGAAGTCACAGCTCATTATGCATCAGAGAACTCATGCAGATGAGAAACATATTGATGATTTAAATGTAAGAAACTTTCTCTCAAAAGTCAGTTCGCAGGAAATACCAGCTAACTCCTATAGAAGAGAAATTCTATAAATGGAATCATCTCTTACCCCAGAAAACTCACGCTGAATGGAACTAACCTTATGAACATATAGCATGTAGAAGAGCATCTGCAGAAAGCTGTATTTTATACATTAAAAAAACATCAGTCAATGCACACAGGAACCTTGTGAATTCAGTGTACTCTATGAAAATTTTCAGCACATCATACCGTTTTAGGTTTATAAGGTGAAGAACCATATGAATGAAATTAATGTTAGTCCTTTTTAATTATAAAACTCACAAAGAGGAAATTCCATAAAGCTAATGAATATAGAGTACAGTCATTTGAAGTTCATAGTTTTTTAAACATTAGGATTTTAATGAGAAAATATAAGACCAATGAATGGCAGAATTATCAGAATTACAAACACTTGAGGTATCAGAAGCTCATACTTTGGAGAAATGATGCTATAAGTTAGGGAAATTCTTCATCTAGAAATGACAAAGTTCTAGCAAAAAAAAATATGATGATCTTCAAATGTGTCAAATGGGATAAAGCCTCACTAGGAGGGTTCCCTTTGTTATTATTTTGATTAATTTGGAAAAATAATGTCCTTTACAAATTGTTTAAGGGTTGCAGATGTTCCAAACTTTTAGGAAAAGATTGGAGAAAATATTCAACTAAAAATGATAGGCATGTTATAATAGAATATAAAGATTTTTTTAGCATGTAAGTAAGTGTAATAGTCATGTGTCACTTAAGGACAGGGACATGTTCTGAGGAATGCGTTGTTAGACAATGTCGTGTGAACATCACAGAGTGTAGTTACAACTAGATGGTAGTTATGGTACTAATCTTATGGGACCACTGTCATATATGTGGTCCATCATTGACTGAAACATTGTTATGCAGTTCATGATGGTAATCAGGATAACAATAAGAAATACATCATAAGATCTTCAGGGATATTTAGATGTTACCCTCCTCTCTGTACTATATGAGTCTTGTATAGTTTGGCATTTTGCTTGTGAATGCCACATATGATAGGTTAGATAGTACATAAGCATTTCCCAGGCATTTCTACTCTGCATAGCAGCATTCTTCTTAACAAATACAACTTGTTATTAGAATAATATGACTTATTAAAAATATATTTTGATAGTACAGACCTTTCTTATTATTTTGTACCCTTTTTTAAGGCCTGGCAGGTACCTCTTTAGTTATATATGTCAATATAGTGCACATTTCATGTGTTTGTGTAGCTGGAATCTTCTGCCCTCACTGGTTAGAACATCCTGATATCCTTTAAGAGAAATAATCCTTCCCCATGTATGCAGTCAAGTAGTCTGAGATACTGTGCACTTTAAATTGTTAATGGACTCTTTATGTACAGAAAAGCAAAATGAGCCTTTGTTTTCTGGTACCATCTTGCTTCAATTATTAATTCATTCCTTGTACATAGGTTACCCAGAATAGTCTTATGGTTATCTTTTTTTTTTTTTTTTTTTTGAGGACGATTAGCCCTGAGCTAACTGCTGCCAATCCTCCCCTTTTTGCCAAGGAAGACTGGCCCTCAGCTAACATACGTGTGCATCTTCCTCTGTTTTATACATGGGACGCCTACCACAGCATGGCTTGCCAAGCCGTGCCATGTCCGCACCTGCAAACCCTGGGCTGCCGAAGTGGAACGTGCAAACTTAACTGCAGCACCACTGGGCCGGCCCTTTATGGTCATCTTTTAATTCTAGTTCACTTGTAATCTGAGCTATCTGATATCCATTTAACACATTTATGTGATCCTGCTGATCTGTGTACATGTAAATGTTACTGTAGCTGTAGTCAGGGTGGTGACAGATGATTCTGTTAATTAATTACTTACAAAGTCAGTTTCCTTCACAACCTCACCAGTTTCCTGACATGAATGAGCATTAATCTGGAAAGAGCTGGGACCCTGGCAGTTAGATTGGGCTGTCTTGGAGGTATATATGGGGACTCAAAACTGCAACTATTTCTGAAACACCCTCCACTTTATACTCTAGTTCAGAACAGAATCCCATTTCTTACTTAAAGAAACTGTTCTTTCCTTGAAGGAGATAAATGATTTCTGAATGCCTAAGCCTCATTATGTTCAGCTCATTACACAGGATCTAGTCTCAGGATGCCTGAGGTGAAGAATGACAATTCACAGAAGGGAAAAGAAGGCTTGCATAAAGAAAGAACTTCAGATATTTGCTAAAGTGTATCCCCTCAATCTGGAAAATATCATGAATATGTATTTCACTGTTCCAAGGAAGATACACAATAAAAAGTAAACACAGAAAGTATTCTATTTACTATTACCCAGGGTCAATTAGGTTTTAAAGGTTGCTGTATTGTGTGAGGCAAATCCACATGCCACCTTGCTCAGTAGAAACCAGAAATGTTGACATAATGTTGAAGATAGGATAATGCTGGGTTACGTCTTAGTCTTAAATGAAATGGAAAATTTACCAGATAGATGAAACTTAACAAATGAATAGATCTACAGCCAGTAAACAGAAAAGTTAAGAATTGAATCTCTGGGTCGAAAAATCTACCTAGTCCCTCTAGCCCTGCCCCAGCCCCCTAAAACAAAGAGGCTCCAGAGACTTTTCAGTAATAGTTGACAATTTTCAGGAGAGGTCAAGGAAAGCTAATTCCAACGTTTTACAAGACTTCCCAGAAAATAGACATTTGGGGGGAAAATGACTTGCAAATCATGTTTAAGAACTTAGATTTAAAAAGTCCTAAATTGGAAATTATAGCAAAATGCATCTAATGTAGAGTTCTTTTTAAAAAAGTCATGACATTCTCAAGTGTAGCAGTGGTGGACCCACTATCCCTTCAATACCAACAGAATCTCTAGTTTGCATAATGGTTACATGCCCAGCTAAAAAGCTACATCTCTCCATTTTCTTTGTAGCTCAGTGTGATCATGGTACTAAATTCTGAGTAATGAAATATAAATAGAAGTTGCTGAGAGTCTAATGGGAAAGTTCTTCCAAAAGAAAACAACTAGGAAAGCCCCCTGCTGTCCTTTAATCTTACCTTTCTTTAATATGCAGCACACGTGATGGAGAATTAGCAGCCATCTAGAACCTGAATTCATCCTGAGGGTGGAAGCCATCTGCCAGGGTGCAGTGGGAAGCTAAGAGTGCCTGGATGGAGCTGTTACGACAGCCTTTGACTACCAACATCTGGGCATATTTTACACAAAAGAGAAGTGACTGTCTTGTTTAAGACGCCTTTTCTTTGAATGGAGTAAGAGCTGGTTCTGTAATATGGCCCTAATTGAAACACAGTAGGATGTTTGGAAGATTTAATATTAGAAAATCTTTTTATAAAATTAACCACACTACCAGGTAAAAGAAAAGCCATAAGATTATCTCAATATATGTAGATAAGTCATTTGATGGAATTTAATACCCATAGATGAATTTAAAATATTGCTAGGAGTAGAAATTAACTCCTTTAACTGCAAGAAGTAGGTTTCAAAAACTGACAAATGTACTTAATGGTACAATAGTAGATATTTACATTTAAATTAAGAAAATTACAAGAATGCTCATTACTTTTATAGAACAGTATAAAACGGCAGTTCTAGCCAAGGTATGAAAACAAAAGATTTTAAGGAATTGGGAGTGAGGGCAAAAATAACAATTACATTGTAGAGGTGACTGTCTATTAGGAAAATCAAAATAAACTACAGGCAAGTATTTAGAATTACAAATAGAGTAAGAAGTGTACTGGATATATATCCAGTTTTCAACAGTTGTGTTCTGCTTCTGGTTAAACTGGATAAGCTACAAAATCAGAAAACAGAAGACAAAGAAACCCATATGAACAAAACACTAGAAAGTAAGGAACACTTTATGTAAGAAAAGAATGTTGCTGTGCTCATCCTCAGTGGAACCACAGACAGAGGAGAGGTCCCGCAGAGAGTAAGGGGAAGCAAGGCGAGCTAAACAGCAGTTGTCTGAACAGAGAGCCCCCACCACAGGGGTTTCCAGCCAACTCTCCCATAGGTCATCATGAACCCTTAGAGATAGTATGACAAGTGTGATATTGGTGGAGAAAGCTTAAAAAAAAAAAAAAAGATCCTGCTGAGATGGTCAGGTCCTCTCCTAAGTGCAGGGCAGATACTATCTGAAGGCAGGAAGGTGGACAGGCAAGAGTAGAGAGATTCTGAGGGCAGAATCTGATCCTGCACTCAAAATATTTGAGAAAGCAGTTGTGAACTAAATCAACCAAAAGCTGCAGCAAACCCCAGAGCAGCTTAAATACAGGTCAGATTGATTCAGTCCCACCCTATCTTCCAATCTAACAGCTGACGTTAGAAAACAGCCTTTTTGGAAGTAAATATATATCCAGAGCAAAGAAAATTACTAAGAATAAAGAGGAATTTATATAATGATAAAGCATCATTTCACCAAAAAGAAATCCTGAATGTGCATGCACTTCACAATGAAGCTTCAGATCATACAAAAACTGAGAGCTGAAAGAAATATACTCCACTATCTTAGTTAACACTTCAACATTTGTTTCTCAGTAACATAACCTGGAAACCAAAATTCAGCAAGTTATGCCATCATCAACAAACTGGATCTAGAAGACATTTCTAGAACATCCAACAGCAGAATACACATTCTTTTCAATTGCACATGAAGCATTCACCAATATAGGTCATGTCCTGGGTCATAAAATAAATGCTAAATGTTTAAAAATGATTGTAATCATACAAAATGTCTTCAAATTATAATGCAGTTTAAGAAGAAACCAACAGCAAAAAGAACAGGAAAATCTCTAAACACTTGGAAATTAAGCAACACAATTCCAAACAATCCATGGTTCAGAAAAATTTCAAGAAAAAAATGGAAAGGATTTTGAATTGAACAAGAAATTAAAATATAACATGTCAAAATTTTTGAGATGCAGAAAAACCAGTGTTTAGAAGGAAATTTGTAGCATTAAATGCTCATATTAGAAAAGAATAAAGGTCTCATATCAATAACCTAAACTTCTAGTTTATGAAAGGAGAAAAAGAGTAAAATAAGCCCAAAGTAAACAAGAATGAAATAAAAAGGATAAGATCAGAAACCAATGAAGTAAAAAACCAAAAAAAAGAGTAGAAGGAAATATTATAAACAACACTACAGACATAAATTTGACAACTTTGATGAAATAGACAATTCTTAAAAGACACAAACTACCAAAGCTCACTCAAGAAGTGGAGACCCTGACTAGCCCTCCATTTACTAAAAACATAAATTCATAAAAAGCTTCCAGCAAAGAGAGATTCAAGCTCAGATCATTTCACTGGTGACTTCTATCAAACATTTAAGAAAGAATTTCAATCTTATATAAACTTCCAGAAAATAGAAGATGAGGAATACTTCTTAGCTCATATTATGAGGTCAGCATTACACTGATAACAAAACCAGACAGAGGTATTACAAATAAAAAAAATGTTCCTCATGAAAATAGATGCAAAAATCCTCAACAAAATGCTAGTTAATTTAATCCAGCAATATAGAAAAAGGTAATACATTAAGGGAAATTGGAGTTTACCTTGGGAATGCGAAGCTGAGGCTGATTCAATATTCAAAATCCAATCACTAACTCACACTGACTGACTAAAGAATAAAAACCATACGATCATCTCAATAGGGGTAGTAAAAGCATTTGTTCAAATTCCACAGCATTCATGATAAAAACCTCAGCAAAGTAAGAATAGGAAGTAGCTTCCTCAAACTCAAAGAACATCTTAAAAACGTCCTCAGTTAACATCATAGTGGTGAAAGACTGAGTTGCTTCCCCTAAGACAACAAGTCAAAGATGTCCCCCTCACCATTTTAATTCAATGTTGTTCTAGAAGACCTAGCTGGACCCATAAGGCAAGAAAAAAAAAAAGGAAACAGATTGGAAGGGAAGAAAGACAAGCTTCTCTATTCAGAGACAACATGATTGCCTTAATTGAAAATCGTTATCAAATTTACCCAAGAAAAGCCACAATAACAAACAACTCAGTTGAGCAAGATAGCAGAATATAAAATCAATATTCAAAGGCAGTTCTATTTCTATATATTTGCAATGTCTGGTTGGAAATTTAGATTAAAATGCACCTACTATTCATGGTAGCCCCCCCAAACATAAAATAAGTATAAATCAAATAAAATATATGCCAAGAACAACAATTAAGGGAATAAAAGTGCCCTAAATAACTTGAGGATATGCCACATTAATTGATTCACTAGTAAAGTGTTGATGTTCTCCGAGTTGATTTATAGATTCAATATCTTTTCAATCAAAATCCCAGAAAGATTTTCTGTAGAAATTGACAAGCTAATTCTGAAATTTACGTGGAATAGCAAAGTAACTAGAATACAATTTTGAAAAGGTAAAAGAAAGTTGCAAGGCATATCCTATTTGATTTTAAGACCTATGGTTAAGCTACAGTAGCTAAGACAGTGTGGTATGAGTGAAGAGATAGACATAGATTGATGAAACAGAATAGAGTCCTGAATAAAACTACACACTATACGGTCAACTGAATTTTGTCAAAGATGCAAAAACAATTCATTGGAAAGAACCTGGTCTTTTCAAAAACATGGTGCTGGAACACTTGCAGATCTGTATGGAAAAAAAAAATAGTCTTGATCTAGACTTATACCATACACAAAAAAATAACTTTTTGAGGAATATACTAGAGGTGGAGCTTCATCCAGCTAAAGGGCTGATGGTGACCATGTAACATGTTTAATTTCAGATCTAAGACTAAAATGAGAGTTGAGTAAGGATGGAAGAATACTGTATAAATATATTTTCTGATAAAGTAGGAAGAAGGTAAGTAAGCATGGGAGAAGTGAGAGGGTTGGGGGGAGTAAGATAATACTGATTTTAGGAGAAAATCAGATACCATTTCATCTGATAGGCTGATAATAAAAGATTAAGAAAAATGGGACTCAGGGCACTATAAAAAGATATAAAAGTAACAACTAGAACATAAATAAGAAACTTCATAAATTATAAAAGAAATTATATGAAAGAGCAAAGAACCATATAGAACAAAAAAGTAAATATAATAAATATGTTGCACTGAAATAACAGAAGAGTGAAGAGGAAAACCCCTTTATGACAGTAGAATTCCAAATGATAACTGTAAAAGAAATGATGAAATTAGAAAATCACTATTTGGAACCACTACAGTCTGGATTGTTTCAGGCAGAAATTATTAATGGATGCTAAAACTTCTCAGCAAAAATGTTAATGAGGACCAAATATTACAGTCTTAAAGTATCTTCCCCCAAGATACTTCTGAATTACAAAAATATTAACTTTAGAGTGAGAAAATAGACAATATTTTTACATAAATGATAGTGAAATACAATGCTAGAAAGGTTTTGAAGGAAAATGTATAGCTTGAAATTAATATATTAGGAGAGAAAAGGTTGAAAATCAATTATCTAGCCTTCTTTTTCAGGAAGCTAGAAAAGAAGAGCAAAGCAAGTTAAACTCAGAGAAAAGAGGAAGGGAATAATGAGGAGCAGAAATTGATTAAATAGAAACAAATGGGGGCTGGCCCCGTGGCCGAGTGGTTAAGTTCACATGCTCCGGTTCAGTGGCCCAGGGTTTCGCTGGTTCGGATCCTGGGCGTGGACACGGCACTGCTCATCAGGCCACGCTGAGGCAGCATCCCACATGCCACAACTAGAAGGACCCACAACTAAAAACATATACAACTATGTATGGGGGGGCTTTGGGGAGAAAAAAGAAAAAATCTTAAAAAAAAAAAAGAAATGTACAACAGAAAGTAATACCACTAGCAGTCAGTACTTTGGTAAGATTAATAAAATTCATTTCTGATCAAGAAAAAGCAAGAAAGAGAAAAAGTACATTGCCAGTATCCAGAATGAAAATGCGGCTATCACAATAAATTTTACATGAAAATAAATGAATGATACATAAATTAATATAAAAGATAAATGAAAGTAAAAGAAGGTTAAGTAATAGGCAAACACATTTGACACTTTAGATGATATGGACAGATTCCTTGAAAAACACAGCTTAAAACTGACACAAGAAGAAACTGAAAAATTAATTATTCCTAAATCTATTGAAGACATTGAATCCAAAATTAAAAACCTTTCCACGAAGAAAGCTTGAAGCCTAGATGACTTCACTAGTAAATTCTTCCTGACATTTAAGAAATAATTGGAAGAAATAATTCCAATCCTATAAAAATTTCCAGAGAAGAGACAGAATACTTCCCAGTACTTTTTATGAGACTAGTGTAACTTTGGTGCCAAAATCCAGCAACATATTGGAAGAAATGAAAGTGTAGATGTAATTCTTTTTTATGAACAGAGATGCAAAAATCCTAAACAAAAAATTAGCAGACTGAATCTAGTGATATGTAAAAATCACATCATGATCAAATATGGCTTATTCTATTCATGCAAGAATGGTTTAATGTAAAAAAAAATCAGGGGGCTGCCCTGTGGCCGAGTGGTTAAGTTCCCGCACTCCGCTTAGCAGCCCAGGGTTTCACCGGTTCAGATCCTGGGCACCAACACGGCACTGCTCATCAGGCCATGTTGAGGCAGGGTCCCACGTGCCACAACTAGAAGGACCCACAACTAAAATATACAACCATGTACTGGGGGGATTTGGGGAGAAAACGCAAAAAAAAAGATTGGCAACAGTTGTTAGCTCAGGTGCCAATCTTCAAAAAAAAAAACATTCTAGAAAAAAAAAAATCAACCACTGTAATCCACCATCTTTTCAGATTAAAGGAGAAAAACCAACTCAAGAGATGTGGGGAAAAAAGTTGATGAAATTAAACAAGTATTCACTGCAAAATCTCTTAAAACTAGCAGTAGAGACCAACTTCTTTAATCTGATCAGGGGCATCTACAAAAGAAATCTACTGCAAACACTTACTGATGCAAAGACATCATGTTGTCCCCTCATGGTGAAGTATTTAATGCTCTCTCCTTGCACAAATAGGAAAAATTACAGCCATTACCTCTTGTATTCCACATTGAATAGTGGTGGTCCTAGGCAGTGCAATTTTTTTAAAGTGTATAGATTGGAAAGAAAGAAATAGAACTTGTCACCCCTACACGATATGTGCTTGGGAAAATCCAAAAGCATCCACAGATAAACTGTTAGCATTAATAAGTGAATTTATCATAATTACCAGATAGAATGTCAATATACAAAAATCAATTGCATTTCTATATATTAGAAAAACACTTAGAAAATAGGACTAAATGTACCATTGTCCATAGCATCAAAAACATTTAAATGGTTAGACCTATAAGTCTAAAGAGAGGTGTGAAAAGCTTCTGCACAGAAAACTACAAAGTATTGCTTGAAATTAAATAAATTGAGATCTAGTTCACATTCATGGATTGGAAGACTCAACATTGTTCTCAAACACTTCCCAAATTGATCTGTAGATTCAATGCAATCTCAAGTAAAGTCCTAATAGAAACAGTTTTGTGAAAATTAACAAGCTGATTCTAAAATTTATTTGGAAAGGCAAAGGGTAAATAATAGCCCAAAGAGGGAGAAAATTGAAGGATATACACTGAATATCAAGACTTAGACTATGATTAAAATAGTATAGTTTGTGTAAAGCTAGACAAATAAAAGAATGGAACAGATGAGAGAACCCAGAAACAGACCCAAACATGTACCATCATCTGATTTAAGACAAAAACTGCACTGCAATGTGTGGTGAAGATCCTCTTCAATACGTGGGCTGGTCATTGGATATTCATTTGGAAAAAAGGAAACACTGACACCCATTCCTCATACCATAGGTTAAAATTACCTCCAGATGAATTGTACACCTAAATGTAAAGGGGAAAAAATAGAACTTCTAGAAGGTTACATGGGGACAAAAACGTATGGCATTTGAGAAGGCAGAATTACTAAATAGAATATAAAAGTGTCAACCATAAAAGATAAATCTGATTTCATTAAACCAAGATTTTTTTCTAACGCCATATGTAAGAGAATGAAAACATGAGCTACTGTCTGGGAAAGATACTTTCATTATACAAATATGAAAACAACTTAGATCCAAAATTTATAAAGAACTCCTACAAATCAGAAAGAAAAAGTAAGACAAGCCAATATAAAACGGGCAAAGAACTTGAGCAAGCTTTTCACACAAAAGGGTAACCCAATGGACAATATGCATATAAAAATATGCTCATCATCCTTAGTCATTAGGGAATACAAATAAAAACCATGAGGATGTATCACTATATACCCTCCAGAATAGATTAAATGAAGACTGACAATATCAAGTATTGGCAAGGAAGTGGAGGAACTGGAACTCTCATATGTTGCTAGTGGGAGTGTAAATTTGTATAGTTTCTTTGGAACACTGTTTGGCAGTTTCTTTTAAAACTAAACATATGCCTATACTATAATTCAGCATTTTCACTCCTAGGTGTATACCCAAGAGAAATGAGTGCATGCGTACACTCTAAAATGTCACAAGAATATTCATGGCATCTTGTTGATGATATACGAACTGCAAACAATTCAAATACCCAATAGTTGAATGGAGAAACAAGTTGTGGTAGATTCAAACCATAGAATTCTACACCACAATGAAAAGTAATGAACTACTGATATATGCAACAACATGGATGAATCTTAGAACACTGTTCAGCAAAAGAAGCCAGACTCAAAAGAGTACATACATACTTTATACGAAATTTCAGAAAAGGCAAAATTAATCTATGGCAATGGACGCCAAAACAGTGATTGTCTTTGGGACATACTGACCGGAAGGGTCACAATAATGTCTGTTAGGGTGCTAAGAATATGCCCTCTCTTGATCTGAGTGTTGGTCTTCCATTTATATCAAGTGCAAAAACAGGCAAAGCTAATCTCTGGTGACTTAAATCAGAAGAGTACTTACCCTGGGGGGGTACTGACTGGAAAGGATGATGAGAAACCGTCAAGTGTGGCAATGACACAAGTATATACATATATTGAAAAAACAGAGGTATACCCTTAAGATTTGTATAACTTAAGATATGTAAGTTATACCTCAATAGAAAAAAATACAGAATCAAAATCATTAAGAACTTTCACAATGTACTTTCATTTTCTTGGACTTACATTTCTATTCAACTTTTCACATGTAATATTAAGCTAATTTTAAAATGGTTTTGGTTAAATATCTTTTTTAAACAATAAAAATACATAAATAGATTGATTTCTTCCTGCCCTACCTAGAGCAGGCAATCCACAACTCTTTTTGGAGGGGATGGATTCCTCAAATGCAGGGACTTACTCATCTCTGATGTCAGTGCCAAGCGTGGGCTGGAGCATAAGGAGCATCAGGAAAGTGTGCCGAGTAAGGACAGAATGTAGCTTACACTGAGACGTCCCGCCTCCCTCCCACCCTCCCATTCCCTGTGCTGCTGGATGACATGAAAACACAGATGACACCAGAGCCTTCTGCCTCCAGGAGGCGGTACTCATAGTAGAAAGCCTATGTCCCATAGGCAAGTGGGTCATGTTGAAAAAATAACACACACTTTCGAGCCAGATGAGTGTAGGTTAACTTTGAAACCACCCTCTACCAGTTATGTGACTCTAGACCAGTGACTTAACCTCCCTGATGGGCATCTTGTCATTTGGAAATGATGGCAAAATACCCAACTCACAGAGTCCTTATGTGTGCTGTCTGGCACACACGCTCAGTCAATAGTACTTGGCTCTGAGTCCCTGCCCCCACCCTGCACTTGACCCACGACCGAGGGAAAGAACATTTGCAGCAGGTGAAGGGGGCCTTATTGGGCCACACCACTGCCCAGCCACCTTTGAACGTGAGGCAAAAGGAAGAAATCAGTAATACTTGTCTTTTTAAATAATTTTGATATTTTGTTCATCGTGGATTCTCTGGCATCAATTTTTATTTTAAAAAATATTATTTATCTTGATTAATGAGTTTTTTGATGCCTCACTCGCCTCACCCTAGTCCAAGCCTTATTTGGAAAATAAAGTACTGTGGGACATGGCCTGGGCCTTGTAGACTGAGACTCCAGGGAGTGTTGGGCCCACCTACCTGCTGGGTCATTGCTCTGAGTGGTGAAGCTGGAACCCAGGGTGACGATGGAAGCACACCATGGGGGGCCCGGACCCTGACCCAGAGTGGGGCAGTGCAGGGCTTTCACCAGGGCAAGATCTTCAGGTGGATGTGCAACTTGTCAGTCATCTGAGTTTGTAAAAGAACACGGTCTAACCCTCCAGCAATGCTGTTGGTCCAAATAGCTTCTGTCACAGCAAAAAAAGGAGCCATTCCTAATGCGCTCTGGGTCAGTACATTGGGAGAGAGCTTAAAATAGAAGGTCCTGTTTTCCTGGTCCCTGCCCCCAACCACGTCTACTTCCCAGAAAGGAAGGATGGCTGAAGCAGTCTCGCGAGCTCTTGCTTATGTTCCCTCTGTCCTTCACAGAGTCCCACCCAGGACATCAGACTCCCTCTGTCTTTCTCTGTCAGGCATCTGTTTCCCAGGGTGTCCCCAGAAGACCACCGGCTCCTGGTAGTTCTGTGAACCCAGCCAAGAGACCCAAAGGACTGGGCTCCAACAGCTTGGAGCCCCTCAGTATGCAAACAGACATCTACCAATCTGACAAATCTCCCTAGAGGTACTCACCCAGGGGCCATCCAGAAGGCTCCACGGGGCAGTGTGGCCGAGGCAGGTACTCCCTCCGTAGAGCCCCTGGTGAGGAGGGCAATTCCCCAGAGGGAGGAAAGGGGTTCATGGTGAAGCAGAGGTTCTTAGGAGGCCAGTCTCCAGGGGCTGCCGGGCTTCCACGCATCAGGGATCTTAACAGATGTGTTCAGCTAAATTATAATGCTGAAAGTACAAGAATCACCAACAAATTTCTGAAAACGAAAAACAATAAGGGGGAATTTACCTTACCAGGTTTCTAACGTGTTAAAAATAAACAATGTACATAAGAAACACGATGATGATGAAGAAGATAGCACTTTTTGAGTATTAACTCGTTTAATTATCTCAATCCCACACAGATAGATGTCCTATCATTAGCCTCATTTTACCAAAGAGGAGAGAAGGTACAGAGAGGGTCAGTGACTTGCTCAAGGTCACACAGCTATTCAGTAATCGAACTAAGAGTCCACCCCAGGTAGCCGGGTCCAGGAGAGAACAGAAAATGTAGACAAAGCAGGTAAGTATGCTTTCGAATGTGTCCTGTGCTAATGACTGCATCTCCCGTTAGAGAGCAGGGAGGAAGAGAGCAGCCTGCAGTTACCACGGGCATCGGTTAATGAGATGTCGGCAGTACCTTTTGTTGGAAGATCAGGCCTCCATTAAAAGTGAACCTTTAGAACAGTTATTCCTGATTTAGAATACTTACAAATGGTTATGTGCTAAAGTTAAGACTAGGCTTTTGAGTCTGACGGTTCAAGGAGGCCACTTATTGGTGGAGGGCCTCTGGAAAGTGTTTTAAAATTCACTGTATCTATTCGTCCTTAGTAACAAGGGAATAACCATAGCTCAGAGGGGGATAGGGAGGCTCAAATAAGACAGTGTTTGTAAATAATAACATCTTACCTGGGACATGTTGAGTGTTTAGCAAATGGTAACCAAAAAGAGTAAATTATTTTATAATAATGAATTATGATCATAAAATTTGTTGAATTATATTTAAATTTAATTTAATAAGGTACATACTTTGACATTTTAGGTTCCACTGACTTTTAGAATTCATTGGTGCTTAATAGGTGGAAAGGACCAGGAATATTTTCCCTGAGCGCAGAGTGCATCCTAGAGCAGGGCCTACGGTGGCCCTCCCAGAGGGGCCCCTGTGAGGGGGTTTTGCTGCGGCGAGCCTGCTCCTGCCTCTTCACCCAGTCCGGGTGCCTTAGCCTCAGGACACTTGGTCATCGGGATTGCTTCCCCCAACCCTGGCGTCTATCTTTTCTCTTTCCACTCCTTGAAAAGAACTTTAAAAATAGAAAAAGAGAAAATTATCTTAAAAAAAATTTTTTTTTTTGAGGAAGATTAGCTCTGAGCTAACATCTGCTGCCAATCCTCCTCTTTTTGCTGAGGAAGGCTGGCCCTGAGCTAACATCCACGCCCATCTTCCTCTACTTTATATGTGGGATGCCTGCCACAGCATGGTGTGCCAAGCGGTGCCACATCCGCACCCAGGATGTGAACACGCAAATCCCGGGCCGCCGAAGTGGAATGTGTGCACTTAACCGCTGTGCCACTGGGCTGGCCCCGAAATTATCTTTTTTAAAATTAGAAAACATAAATAAGCAAAAGGAAGAAAATTAAAATGCCTAATACAAATAATAAACGGGGGCCGGCCTGTGGCCTAGTGGGTAAGTTTGGCACACTCCACTTTGGTGGCCTGGGTTCCAATCCGGCTGGATACCTATACCACTCACCAAAAGCCATGCTGTGGCGGCTACCCACATACAAAATAGAGGAAGACTGGCACAGATATTAGCTCAGGGCAAATCTTCCTCAGAAAAAAAAATAATAATAAAGCAATAATTCTATCACCCAGGGGCAACCAGGGTTTACCAGTGAGGCCTCCATCACTTTACATGTGTTCTTTCCAGAGGGGGTCCTATCACTCAAACTGTCTTGTAACAGCTGTTTTACTGTACAATGTGTTGTGATCACCGCTTGGGTCAGGCAGCGTTCTTCCTCAGCATAATTACTAATAACCTTCCAGGAGCCCATCCTCTTTCCCGAGTGTAATTTATTTATCGAATCTTCCACCAGACGCTTGGATAGTTCCCAGATTCTCACTTGAACAAACGCTGAAATGTTTATCTTTTTGCTGAAGTCTTTTGCATAAGCTTATGCATAAGCTTTGACGGCAGAGAATTTTTTTGTTTCCAATAAGACCTTGACCACCCTTTAAAAACCAACTTGAAGGTCTCTTGGTCTCTCATTTCTAGAGCACCTTCCAGCTTTCTGTGTAAAACAACTCACAAAACTGAACTGCACGAGGGGAGAGGCTGGGCTGCCCGAGCCAGGTCGCTGGCGGTTTAGCGACGTCCCATCCGTCTTCTGACCAGGGCAGCGGGCCCACCCTGCTCGCGAAGGTCTCTCCATCACGCCCTGGAGGTCGGCCCCTGGGGGCTCTGGCCGCTCTCAGGGCCCCGCTTCGTGGCGCCCCCTCCTGGGCGCCGCGGCCCCGCGGGTCTGGATCCGAGCCCCATGCGCTCTCCAGGGGCCTCCGACCCGGTCTCCTAGGGTCCGGGTGTGAAGGCACCCTCCTCCCGCGGGGTCGGGGTGGGGTGCGGGTCTCAGAGAGCACGGGATGGGTGTCTGCGTCACGGCCGCGACCCCACTCGGGCTTAGGCTTCGCTGTGCACCAGGACGTGTGGCGCGGGGTTAGCCAGGGGTCACAGCTTCTTCCTGCCCCCACCCCCCCCCCCCCCCCCGCAGGGGAGTGGGAGTCGCGCAGCCCTCTCCTCCACCGCCGGCCTGTCTCCGCAGCCCACGACCCCCAGGACCCCCGCCCCGGTCCTGCTGGGGCCTGAGGACGGGCGGAGCCAAGCTTCACAGCGCCTCGGAACCCCCCCCCCCGCCCAGCCCCCCGCGAACCTTTGGGATCCCCTGCAGTCCCTCGGATCGCACAGACCCTCAGAACCCTGGGGCCTCCCGAACCTCTCCGATCCCCTGCAGCCCCCGGGATCCCACAGACCGCAGGAACCCTTGGCCCCGCAGAACCTCTCGGCTGCCCCAGAACCCGCCCCAACCCTCCAGACCCCCCGGCCTCAAGCGCGCGGGGGAGAAGGCCCCGAGGTCCGGGTCGCCGGGTGGGGCCCTCGCTGGGATTGGCCGCGTCCTCGATACTTTGTAGCGACCTCGCCTTCCTCGCTGCCCGGCCGCCGCCGCGGCGCCTCCTCCCGAGGTGCGGGCCGAGCACGTGCGCGCCGAGCGCGGAAGTGGGGAGAGGGCGCGGGCGAGGGTGAGTCGGGGGCGCGGGGCGGGGGGCGCGGGGCTGGGGGCCTGGGTGGGCCCCGCGGCGCCGAGAGCGGAGCCGCCGGGGCAGACATCTCGGCCTCCGCGGGGGAGCATCGCCCCGAAAGGTACGCGGGCTCCAGGCCAGGGCCAGGCGGGGGGTGCCTGAGTCAGGCCGCCCGGCAGAGCCACCTGTCCCCGCTCGTCACCCCCGTCCCTGCCCAGGGCCGGATGCCCTCAGTGTCCGGGGTACCCCCCAGGAACCCACTTACTTCCTGAACTCCTGGGTCTGGTCTGCATGGACCTGGCCCTTAGCCTCCTTCCCGCCCTCTCTGGAGCCGGTGGGGGGTCGGCCCTGGAAGAACCTGGGGTCCTGAGAGGAGCCCTTCTCTCGCCGCGTGATTGAAGCCCTGGAGCCTCTGCCCCCTCGGGGGACGCGGGGTGCGGGACCTCCTGCCCGGCGGGACGGGGAGAAACGCGGGGCCCCGAGTCAGGATTCGGTGACACGGCACTAAAGCTGGGAAGTGGCTGCATAGACGGGAGCGCGGCCCCCTGGACCGGACAGGAGGGGCGGGGCTGAAAGAACTGGAAGCTGAGGCCAGCTCTTGTCAGGGGGCGCTCACGGGCCGGTCCCCAGCATCCTGGCACGCAGATTCTCACCACCTTTGCGGAAAGCAGTTTGGCAGCCTGTACTAAACACGGAGAGGTCCTATAGCACTGCCCTTAACCTCGCTCCCAGGGGTCTGTTCCATAGAAGGAAGAGTAATGGCGAACCAAAGGTGTTATGTTTGAAAAACCAGTGTCTAGCCTGCTGCCTCAGTTCCACGGGTAGGGAGGTGTTTAAACGAGCTACGGCGCCTCCTTTCACGGGATGCTCTGCAGGTCCGTGCGTGTGGACTAGGAAGTATGCTGTGGTACTAGCCAGAGTAAGTGTAGGCATAAGCAGTCTCTCTCTGCTGCTAGAAATTGGCGCATGTACACATAGTCAGATTGGTATAAAAAAGGAAAATTCACAAAGCCTTCGAGTCCAACTTGCCATAGCTTACACGTGTGGGGGGGGGGGCAGAGTAGATGGACCATAGCAGAGTGGGATTTGGGGATGTAATGGATCAGTACTCCCTGCTTGGACACTGAAGCCAGCCCGCTGGGGTCCCCACTCTGGACCTTGAGGGTTGCCACCCCTCTCAGCCTTGTCTTCGCCTGGCAGAGGGGAACAGCTCAGTTTGAAGGTGGAGGTGCCTCCCCTCAGTGGAACCAGGCACAGGGAGGCCCAGCAGTCTTCATTCCTCTACATAGTTTTTTTTTTTTTTAATTTGTGGCATTAGGGCAACCTTTAAATCTTTGTGTTTTTCAAATACAAGTTTTGGTTTTTTTTTTTTTTTTTCCAAGATTAAAACAGCTAAAACCAGGTGGTGCTGCTCCTGCTCCCTCAGGCCCCATGGCCCCTCTTTGCAGGAATGCAAACAGTCTGCCCAGGGCACCTCCTGAGTGCTCTGTGAGGCCTTGGCATCCATCTGGCAAAGGCCGGGGAAATCTGATGACCCTAACGTCCACAGTCCCTGCCCTACTGGGCCCCAAGAAGGAGAGATACAGAATGTGATTACCTTGTGTGTAAGAACATGGCGGATGTCAGAGGACCTGGGTGGGGCCTGTGGGAATTCCCGGGGCACTGGGAATCCATGGAAGGTCCAGAGGAGTGAGGGGGGACTGCTGTAGTGATGGCACCTGGCTCAGTCTGGGCACACAACCAGGGACTAACAGGAAATTTTGGTGAGCCTCTGATGCCCCCCGCCTTTTCCGGGGTGAGTTCTTACTATTGCCATGTTACAAGGGCCTGTGGCAGGAGGGACCTTGTGGGGTTGGTCTGAAGATTGACGCATCAGCCTGTGGTGAGTGCTGGCTGTTGTCATGACTGCCCTCTTGTTTGCAGAGGGGCCCAACCTGACTCGGGATGCAGAGCTTCCTGAACCTGCTGAGGGGGAGTGAGGGCTCCGGCCCTCCCTTGGCAGAGCTGGTGACCCTCGCAGGCAGGCTGTGCCGTGACCTCCAGGATGACCCCGCCCAGGTGCAGCCCTTGGTCTCAGCCCTGCTGGACAGCCAGCTCCGCCTGTACTTGCTGGACAACGCGGATGTGGCCCTGGTGTGCGCCCGCGTGCTGGCCCAGCAGGAGCAGCACCAGGACGCCTGCCGGCTGCTGGAGGTAGGACTGGTCTCGGGGGGTGCACAGAGACAGGCAGCTGCTGCCATCCCACACGATGGGAATGCCTGGAAGTCAGCAACAGCCTGGCGAGGGGTGCTGTGCACCGAGTGGGGTGGTCCACTCTCACTTGACTAAGTCTGACTAGGCTGGTAGTATCCACTTGTCGAGACCAAAGTATCCACTTGTCGAATCCATATGGAGTGGGGGTCCTGGCTTGGAGAACTGGCATCTAAGTCAGCGAGACAGACAGTCAGACCCAGATCTCAGCCCCTTAGCTGCAGGTCGGCCATCAAGAACTTTGACAGGAAAAGTCTTTGTCACTCATCTGGTGGTACTTGGAACCTCAACTCATTTGACCTCAAAACCTGACCTGCATTGATGTGAAGCTATTTATGGTCTTTATTTATTCCCTTAATGTGACTGTGGTACATCTGGCTTCCTAAATACTGGTATGTTTGATTCTGCGGTGCTGCCTGCCCCAGATTACACTGGTGCGGTGCATACTATGTAGTACATACCAGTACTTCCTAAAATCTGAGAAGTTCTGAATTCCAAAATACTTCTGGCTCAAAGGTTTTCAAATAAGGGATTTATGGGCGAGTTTTTCCCTCTTTCACCCCATATTACAGTCCATGCTGAGTTTACAAGATACTCAATTCTTTCCAGTTCTTTTTATTTCCACTCCTCACCCCCCCCAAGCCATGTGATGTCCTCTTGACCACTCTCCCTATGTCCTCTCCTGCTCCCTTGATCTGTTCCTCACCTATCAGCCAGAGGGAGTTTTAAAACTGCAGATGGGACCACGGTGTGCGCTTACCTGCGATCTGAGTCTGCCTGCTCCACAGGCTCATCTCCAGACTCAGCCCCGGCTTCCTCCACAGTGACTGTGCCAGCTTCCTTGCTGTTCCTAGAACACCTGAGATATTTCTTTGTCTCAGGACCTTTGCATGTGCCATTCCCTCTGCCAGAGGCTGGTGCTTGGCTCTTTGTGTGGCTGGTGCCTTCTTACCTTTCTGGTTTCTTCTTTAAAGGTCACCCTGTCTAGGCACTGCTCCCTTATTCTCCAGTACAGCCCCTCGTTCCTCCCTCTGTTGCTCCTTCCTCAGTTCATAATTAGAAGCCTATTTATTTGTCAGCCTGTGTTTCGTGTGCCTCCTGGTTCTGTACCGCAGGCCCCATTGATGGAGGAGCCGCCTTGGTTTGGCTCATTACAGGATTCTCAACACCCAACGTGACACATGCAACATAAGAGGGGCTTGGTTTTTCAAATCCATCAAAATAAATGGATGAAGTGAACAAACAAGGGAACACACAGCTGGAGTCGTAATACCTGCTGTGAAGGCAGTCGGTGATGAAGTGTGTGAATGACACCAGCGATGAAAACTCCCAGGAGAGGGTACAAACTCAGTCAGGATGATCCAGAAGTCTCTGAGGAGGTGACGTGTGGCTGAGACCTGAGTGATATGATGGGCCACCACACCAAGAAAGGGCATCTTTGGCTCAGGGCCAAGTCCCGTGGGCAGGGAGGGTCCCGTATGGGTTCCTTGACCTGTGCCCTCGGCCAATGGCTGCATCCAGGCTGGAGATGGCAAGCCGCAGCCCAGCACAGTGGGTTTTGTCTGATGCTGTGGAGAGAAAGCTAGATGATTCCCAGTACCTCCCTCCACAAGATGGTTCTGGGAACACTGGAGTTAAAGGCAAGAACCACACACACTGACCACAGGGTCTGTGTCCCAGGGGAGGCCAGTGCTGGGTGTCCTTGGCCATCTCCAAAGTCTGGGCATAGGAATAAGTCACAGTGGATCGGTGAGCTGTCACCGGGCACAGACCTGGACCCCTCCATCCCACTTGGCTCAGAATGCGCTCGCTGAGCACCTAGGGGCTCAGCCCTGCTTGGTGGGAGAAAAAGGTCATTCACGTAAGACATGGGTCAATCTTCAGACCCTCAAATCTGACTGTGTGGTTCTAATCGCAGCTCTGCCTCTCTGTTCTGTGTGGCCACAGGCCAGTTACTGGCCTTCCCCTTGCCTCGTGCCCCTCACCTGTAGGGAGTGACTGAGAGCTGTGCCGACCTCATGTGCTTCGTGGGAGGGTTGAAGGGCAGAGGTGAGTGGGTGGCCGGTGGGGCCACCAGGGTCACTATGGAACCTGGTGGGGATTGGCATGCTGGTCATATGGCTCCTGCCCTTATGGCTTGGCGCATCAATGAGCAGCTCCTCCCAGGGTCAGGTTGGGTCAGATGCCAGTACTTCAGGGTGGGCGAGGGTGGCCAGGTCTCAGGAGGCTTTCTCGGTAGGGTTGCCGGGTGCCAGGAGGCAGCCAGGAGCTGGTGCAGCTCTGGAATGACATTCACTACCGTCTAGTCATGAAGAGGCTGGGTGTGGCCACGCTGACCCCGGTGCAGAAGTTCCGCTGCAGGAAGAGGTACACTGCTGGCCTTCATTTGTGCTTATTCTCTGCGGCTCCCAAGGGATGTGCTGTCCAAAACCACAGAAGGGCTGAGGCGAGATAGAGGAAGGGAGATCAGGGCCAGAAAAGTCAGATGAAGCAGTAACAGTCAAAAGGTAACAGGCTCACCTGCTGCCAGCGTGCCCGACTCGGAGCCATGCTCTCCACCTCTCAGCCGGCCGTGGCCTATTCCTGCCTGCACCTCTGGGGCAAGGAGAGCCAGCCGTTCCCAGGAGCGAGGCAGAGTTCCAGCTGTAGCAGGAGCCACTGCCCACCAGTGAGGCCTCCAGGGAGGGAGTCAGTGAGTGGGCACCTCACCTCACTCTCGTCTTGTCTCCTCCTCCCGTGGGAGCCACCCAGCACATGTGCCTCAGGGCATCTAGTCCCCACTGTCAGGCTCTGCAGGTGGCCCAGCCTGAATTCCAGCACTGCCCCTCAGGGCTGCAGGACCTTTTAAAGAGAGATAAAGATGAGAGTGCTGCAAGCATTAGATGAGATACATGCCTGGCATGTGATGGATGCTGAACAGATGTTAATACTAATTACCACCATGACCATTTTCAGCACTGAGTAAGCAGTGTGACTACTAATTATTATTATTACTGTCATTACCAGTCATGGATGAGGAAACTGAGGCATAGAAAGGTTAGTAACTTGCCTAAGGTTGCATACGGGAGAGATGCAAACCCAGCACTCCAGCCCAGACACTGAGATGGTAGAGCCTTTGTTGTTGATCTTGGGTGTTCCCCACTGGCCAGGAGGGGCTTCAGATCTTGCTTTGAGCTCCTGACAGCTCAAGCGGCAGAGGATTCCTGAGCCATGAGCCCTGGTTGATGGCCTGGTTACTGGGAGAAAAAGAGATGGATTTCTTTTGGACCAGATAGAGTGAGATATGTCCTGGAAGCCTGGAAGCTAATCAGCATTGGGGTCTTCAGGGATGCAATCATGTCCCTCCATTTGGTGCTGACGGCCTGCCAGAGTGCAATTTAGCAAAGTCAATGATTTGGGGACCAGCATGCAGAGTTTGTGGAGAGGTCCCTGATTGCTGGGTGCCACTGGAGGTGTTGGTGATATAGACTGGGGCCTGCTCTCCTGGAGCTGACGTTGGGTGTGGATGATGGACTGTAGACAAGGAAACAAGGGAGGTCCCATAATTCAGAGTGAGGAGCGCTAGACGGAGAATGCATTCAGAAGAGGACTGTGACTCATTGCTCCTTTGCTCTGGGGAAGGGGCTGCAGCACAGGTCTGTCCCAGCTTTGGAGGAGAGGCCTGAGCACAGACGGCAGTCCCTGGGGTCATAAAGAGGGAGTGACATGGGAGTTACAGCAAATGCTCAGTGCAGGAGCAGAGGCAGGAAGTTCTTGGCATCTCTGGGAGTGGCCAGAGAGGGGTTGTGTCGGGACAGATTTTGGAGTATTTGCTGATGCGTTGGATGTATTGGAGGAGGTAAGACAGAATGAAGCTGGACTCCAGGGCTCCTGGCTTGACTGGCTGGAACGTGGTGGTTTGTCACCGAGATACACAGCATGTGGGCTGGGGCAAGATCTGGAGAGTCGGGGACCGAGCTCCATTTGGTTTGTGGGTGTGTGGCATGTATTTTTGACATCCATGGGGATTTGTTCAGTTGGTGTTTGGATATCAAGTTTTGTATGGATAGGTGCTATTTGTTTATATGTCACTTTTTTCTTTTGGAAAAATTCAAATATACACAACAGTAAAGAGAATAGCATAAGCAACCTCAACATTCTCATCATCCAGTTTCAACAGTTATTGGCCATTGGTTAGCTTTGGCATCTCAGTGAGTGGTCCTGGAAACCCTGGTGAGACCGCTGTGAGAGTGTGGAGCACAGTACGGGCTGAGCTGACGCTGGGCCCCTCCCTTGTTCAGGGGACAGACCCCTGGGCTTTGTAGCACACAGCCAGGCAAGGAGGAGTGGCTAGTGAGACGTGAGGCAGTCCAGGGAGCGTGGTGTTTGGGAGCACATGAACTGCATCCAGGAGAAGGGGTGTCTGTAACCACCTCCTCACTGTCCTCATCCAGGAACCCACCGCCCCCCTCCCTCTGTCCGGGCGGCCTGAAGAGCCGGAACTTTCCCAGAGAGGTTCGCCAGAAGCTGCATGATTTCGCTTCGGGAGTGAGCGCTAACCCCAGTAAGGCTGAGCGGGTAAGAGCCGACAAGAGGGAGGCCAGCTAACCCTCCCCTTAGCTGCCACTCCATCCTTAAGGGACCCTCCACCCTCAGTTGTCCCCTCACCCTTAGGTGACACTCCACTCTTAGGGGACACCATCGTTAGGAGACACCACCACCCTTAGGTGACAGTCCCTTAGGCAACACCAGCCTTACCCCCGCCCCCGGCCTCCCGAGTGGTCTGTCTGCCGGGGCGCTGGTGGTCTCCGCCTCTCCTTGAACTCTCATGGGGACAGGAGCTCGTTGGCGTGCAGCCCCTGGCCGTCCAGCCTGCAGACGTAAAGCCTTTTGTTTCCTCACGTGGGGTCATAATATCCCCAGTCGGTGCGGCTTCAACAGATGTTCACTGAACACCCACTGCGGCCAGGCCCGGGTACCAGGGTGAGAAGAGTCGAGTATCTGCCTCCGTGGAGCTTCCCGCGTCTGGCAGGCAGATGGCCGCGGAGCCCAGTGCCTGCCGAGGCTCGTGGGCGCCGTCCCCGGTCCCTGAAAGGAGGAGGGATGCGCGGGGTGGGGTAAGGTCGCGAGAAGAGGCCAGGTGGGCAGGCGGGAATTTTGCGGGGTTCAGAAATCTGGGCCCGCTCTTTTCACCGGCGTCTTTGCGCTGTCTAATCAGCGCGGCTCTTCTGTGTTTGCTCCACCCACTTCTCTCCCCATCCAATCAGCAGAGCTTTCCCAAGTGATCGCTCCGCCCACTTCCGGTACTTGTCAAATCAAGAGGGCTCGCCTTTTGCTTGCTCCACCTACGTTGTTCCCTGTCCAGTCAGCAGAGCTGTCCTAGCGATCGCCCCTCCCGCGTCTCCCTACTGTCCAATCGGCATGGTTCTCCTAGTAGTCACCCCGCCCACCTTTCTCAGCCCTCCAATCCAGCGCTCTGCGCCGTGGGCAGTGGACGGCTGGGGGTGGGGCTGTTTCTTGAGAAGGTTGAAGGCGCAGTGTGCTCGAGGCGATCGCGGGCCGGCGCGCCCACGTGGTCTGGGTGCTGGCGGCGGGAAGCTCCGGCTCCGCCGGTCCTGCCCGAGCCCCCCTTCTCTGGGTGGCCGTCTGCGGGGGCCGTCGGCGCCCGCCCGCTCTCTGTCCCCGGTCCGCGGAGAGCCTTCCCCGTGGGGCCGCCGGGAGCGGGTCTAGAGGCCGTGTCGTTCGGGCAGGAGAGGCTGGCCTCGGAGACGAGCCTGAGCGCGGAGCAGGTCTACAACTGGTTCGCCAATTACCGGCGGCGCCAGCGGGCCCTTCTCCAGCGCGCGGAGCCAGCCCCGGACGTGGCCGCAGACGCCGGCGCGGGGGCGAGGGGCCCGGTCGCCCCGCGGCCGTCAAGTTGCCCCGACCTGGGTTCCGGACGTGGGGACCGGCCTCTGTGGTCAGGTGAGTGGCCCGAGGGCCCCAGCACCCTCTCAGGTCTGGGGCCAGGCCTAGGTAGGGTCCCTCTGGTGCAGGGGCAGTCCCCCCACCCCAGTCTGCACGTTCGGCTTTCAGCCTGTCCGGAGTGAGACCGCTGAAGCAGAGGCTCGGATTGGGCTCAGGGTGGGCCCAGGCGGGGCTGCGGCCGCCCTTTCGCGTTTAGAGGTTACTTTGGGGCCAGGGCCACAAGTCAGTGAGTAGACTTAGGAAGTGAGCCAAACATCAGGCTTTAGGGTGTCCTGGGTTCAGATCAAGGGACAAACAAAGAATTTTGGGATGCTTGGGTGGCGACACCGTTTTCAGGCCAGCGGGGCTGCTCTTAACCTCCTGGGCAGGCGGCTGGGGCTCGAGCATCGCAGAGCCCCGCTCCCATCTGATTGGCTTTCAGGAGGACGCGAAGAAAATGGGCCTGTACAGTCCCCGGAGACCACCCAAGAGCCGTGGGAGCCGCTGGCCCTGTCCCTGGACTTTTCTGGAGATGAGACTATGCCAAAGCCACTGGCTTCCAGGTACTGCCATTCCCACAGGCTGTGTGACCATCTCTTTGTTCAGCTCCCCCATCCTCGGTCAGAGACCTGGCCTGGCGTGGAATTGCTGGGGCACACACTGGGACCAGGTCAGTGACAGCTGAGCGCAGACAGCTGTGACCCCAGGGTAGTGGGGCCACTGGCAAGGAACCTACTTCAGGGACCTGCACACTTCTTCCTTGGAGCCTGTTTCACAGCCTGGCTTCATGTATATTTTGGAGAATGGAGAAGACAGACTAGGAAAATGTGCAGATCTGCCTCCTGAAGGCAAGTTCAGCTGTCTTTGTGGTTTGTCTATTTCTAGTATTTTCTGTGGTTTGTATTTCTTGAGTTCCTCCTATCTACCAGGCACTGTCCAAATGCTTTCCCTTGCTCTACAAGGCACAAACCTGGTGCAAGGGTAAGGCAAGTGCCGGCCAGCAGCAGGACTAGGGGCCAGGCCCAGGCTTGTGTAACCATCAAGCTGTGCACTCTTTTTCTACTTAGTGCTGTGATATCAGCTTCTCTTGTGACAGTACTGGGGCCTGGCACCTCACATCCAGGCTGGCTCTGCCCTGGTGTGTGACCTCAGACAGATTCCTGTAACCTCACAGTGCCTCGCTTCTTTCACCTGTGAAATGGGGCTAGCGATAGGACCTGCCCTGCAGGTTGTTGATAAGATTATAGGGGTGGTGGTAGGGAGATGTTGACAAAAGACAAGGGCACTATCGGAGACACAGTGAGCATTTGTGGAATGTTAATTCTTTAAATTATTATCAACTGCTGCCTCATACTCCTTTAGATAGTCATTATCTATTCATTCCACTGTTAGGCTTAGCCTATTCATTTTCAGCTTTCAATATTGTTGAACAATGCTTTATTGAAGGTCCTTGTACATAAACTGCTAACGTATCATAGGTTTCCAGTAATAGTGTTCTTTAGGTGTCTCTAGAACCCTTGCAGCTACAGGGAGAACAGTGAAGGCAGCGTGACTAGGGATGTGCTGGGTGATTAGGGATGTCAGTTGCTGAACTGATTCAGGAACCCAGATTTCCAAACTGGGCTGGAGTCTCCTCCCAGGCCCCACTGCCCTGGCCTGAGGAGCCTCTGCCCACCAAGGGATGGTGTCCACTGTGTTCCCCAGGTCTCTGCAGGGTGCTGAAATATACCAGGAGGGGCCTGGCCACGGTCCTGCCAGTCTCCCCACCGTCTGCCCTGGCTCTGGCCTCTGCCCTCTGGCTGCCAGCAGTGACATGCTGGACCCCTCGCTGGCTGCCCCTGAGTCATGGCTGATGTCCCTTGCACTGGCGTCCTCCAAGGAAGTTTCCTTCCAGACTGGGCAGCTGGTCCACGGTCACGGGCTGGACTTCATGATGCGCCCTGCAGATGCTGCCGTGTCTGTGTCCATCGCTGCCCTCAGTGAGCCCAGCCCCACAGGTGGGTCCACTCCAGACAGACCATGAGTTTCTGCACCAGACGCTACAGCTACTTGTGTCTCATTTGAGGGGGCAGAAGTGCGCAAGGGTCAGAACTTTCTGCTTGAATCCCATGCGTTTGATTCAGGTCAGAACTTTCCACTTGATCCCACAACCAGTGCAGTTAGAACAGAAGCTCGTCCTGCAAACATCCCAGATACTTCTCGTTATTTTATTTTGCAAAATAAGATATACACGTCTGGAAAATAAGACAGTGAGGAAAGAGCTAATGAAATGAACCAGCTGCCACCCCTGCACTTTCCAGTCTAGTCCACCTCTCTCGCCGTCCCCGTGGCTGCAGCTGAGGAGAGCTGAGCTGCTTAGCTCTCCCTCCTCCACTCATCTCGTTTCATGGTGCAAATATTTTAATTTCTCTCTTAGTTATCATAGTAGATATAAACACCTTTAAAGAATACATGTTTAGATATGTATTTCATCCACCAAATACAGTAACATCTTGTGACATCCCACTGAGCTAACATCTGTTGCCAATCTTCCTCTTTTTGCTTTAGGAAGATTGGCCCTGAGCTAAGCTCTGTGCCAGTCTTCTTCTATTTTGTATGTGAGTCGCCGCCACAGCATGGCTTGACAAGTGGTGGAGGTCCAAGCCTGGAATCCGAACCAGTGAGCCCAGGCCACTGAAGTGGAGTGCTCCAGGCTTAACCACTGTGCCACAGGGCTCACCCCAACATCCCACCTTTTAGTGAGGATATTGGCACTATGAAGTCAGCCTTTCACCAAGATTTCCTAGTCTTCTATGGTAATATATATGTTGTCTTAGAGTTTCCAGTTGCCTTTTTTTCTTACATTGTCTGCTTTTATCACATCCGTCAGTCCCCTCTGAAGACTTGCTGCTGGGAGCGCTCCTTCCCCATTGAGTGATGTCTCCCTGGGTCTGGGACGGAGCTGTCATCCCAGAGCTCATTGAATCGCTTCCCTGGGTTTGCTCCAGTGTTTCCTGAATTGCAGATCTTGTTCTTTCTTGACTCCTGTTAAATTGGAGAATGCCTTCAATTAACTTTGCAAGAAAGGGTGCCTGTAAGATAAATTTTCTGAGTCCTTTCATGTTCTGAAATTGTCTTTTATCTGCCCTCACATTTGATTAACAGTTTGCTAGGGACAGAATTCTGAGTTTAAAATACTGTTTCCCTTCGCACTTTGAAGGCATCATGTCAGCGTGGCGTCCAGTGTTGTGGAGAAGTCACACTTTCCCTGGTGCTTACTCCTTTACAGGTTGCCTGGGTTTTCTTTCCTGGAGTTTTTTTTTTTAAGTCTTGGCGTTCTGAAATTTCATAGTGATGGTCCTAGGTGTGAGTTTTTTTAAATTCGCTGTGCTGTTAAGCCTTTCAATTTAAAGAACAAGAGAACAAGTTCTCCTTTAAGCTGTGTGCATTTGTTATAATATTCTTTGATAGTTTCTTTGATAATTTTCTCCCTCCATGTTCTCAGTTTTCTTTTTAGAGCCCGGACGTTATTTGGATGTTGGAAATCCTAGACCAATCTCCCCAAATGCTTTTTTTTCTTATATTTTACTTTCCTTTTTATTGTATGTGTTTTTGGTTTTCATTTATTTGTGAGGTTTTTTGCTGAGGAAGATTTGCCCTGAGCTAACATCTGCTGCCACTCTTCCTCTTTTTGTATGTGAGTGACTGCCGCAGCCTGGCCAGTGATGGACGAGTGGTGTAGGTCCACGCCCAGGAACCGAACCTGGGCCACCAAAGTGGAGTGCACCGAACTTAACCACTAGGCCACTGGGGCTGACCCTGGGGGAGTATTTCTTAAACTCTATCTTCCAGTATTTTATTTTGTTTTAACACCTTTGTTTTGACAGTTATATATTCTAAGAAAATTCTAAGCTGTCATCTCTGAATTTTCCTTTCTTAATAGATCTTGTTACTTTTTATAGATGCAATATCTTATATTTCTCTGAGTATCTTAATTAGATGTTTCAAAAAACTATGCTATGTTGTCTGAAGGCAGGAGTATTGGGGCCATGGATGTTGGCCTTTCCTTACATAGGGCAGGTGAGGGGCCACAGAGAGGAAGGAACCTGGGGACTCGTCTTCTGGGGCAGCTTTTCAGTGTGACCACATTGGTCTTTCGTTTCTTGCTGCCCATTTTTTTTTCGCTCTCAGAGACTCATATTTGCTTGTCCGTATTTGCTGACAAGGCTGGAGTGGGGACACTCAGGGGCCGACTGGCACTGGGACGAGGGGAGCTGGTCTTCACACCAGGTGCGGCCTCTGGGCAGGGTGGTGCTCTCTGGGAATTGGCGAGCTTCCCTGCCGACTGCCTGAGCACCAGGACGGAGCCTGCTCACCCTCACTGCTCCCTCCCTCCCTTGAGGCTCGTCAGCCCCTGCCCTGCGTTCACATGCCCTACCATCATGGGACTGTACTTGTCCCTGAGTCTGCAGGACTGGACACACCCAGCTGCTAATTACCCCCCCATCGTGACGCTCCCTTTGTTCTTAGCTTGTGGCTTTTTACTTCTCTTTCTTTTGATGAAGAAACTATAACCCATTGGTCTATTATGTTTAAACCAGAAATGTTCAAATTAGCACTTGAGCTGTGTTTCATGTGCCTCACATTATCTCTAGAGTTCTGCAGGAAGGAGGACACAGCAGAAAGTGGAGGTAGAGTCACATAGCAAATGGCCAGGAAGGCTCCCTGGTCTGAGAAGATTTGGGCAGCTGGCCGGCAGGAGGGAGGGCAGTGTGAGCCTGACCTGCTCGCCTGTGATTCTGGCTCTGAGGTCAGGGACTCTTAGGTTAGGTTTACCACCTGGTAGGCCCAGCGCAGAAAAGAACCTTCCTTCTCAGCTCACTTTGCTCCTAAATGTCTGTCAACCCAGAACTGATCAAATCCACAGTGGCTTGTCTTTAAAAGTGTAAGGCATTCTGAGATATTCTCTGAAACGTCTTAAGTTGAGAGAGTGAAATGAGGTAGTGACACCTTGCACCTCAGTGAAATCATGGTGAAACCTAAGAGAAAAGCTAAAAATGAAAACAGCCAAGGGCTGGCAGCCCAGCCTTTGATGAACCAGCACGAGAGATCCTGAGAGAAGTGGACTGTGCCCGCCCCGTCCTCAATGGCAGCAGCGGTGTGGGCAGATGTGAGTTCCCAGTGTTTGCTGCTGGGGGCCGGTGTGAGGTCTGGAATGACAAAGGAAAATTGGAAGTCAGCAAAATTTGACTTCGTTTTGGTCTCTGGAAGCCTGAGGAGGCCACTGAGGTCAGCAGTAGTGGCTGTTCCCTTCTCGGAGAAGGAGGCTGAGGCCTGGGGCTGGGAGGCTGGACGCTGCCTCTCTGGGCAGGTCTTGGTCAGGCTGCATGTGGGCTGTGCTAGCTCCTCCCAGCATTGGGATATGAAATTTCTTCCCATTCAGGATTTGCGGCCCCGCCCAGTGGCAATCCCCAGAGCATGTACCTGGAGGAGTGTCCAGGCACGAGTGGTGGCCAAGCAGAACGACAGGAGGGCAGCTTCCTGGTGACACAGCCACCACCACCGGCTCCTGAATTCATCCTCACCCAGAGGTAAGCCCCACACAGCCACCGGGCTCTGGCGAAACTTTCTGCGGTTTCTTTTTCTGTGGTAAGGGTAGTAGCTGGTTTATAGACTCACCGTCTCAGACGGTGCAGATTGAGTCCCTTCCTTCTCGGTTTCTGGACACTACACAGTTCCCCTGGCCTGCATCTACCAAAAGAAGAGGGTGGTTTTCCCCTTAGACAGAAGAACACCTGCAAACATCAGAGCAGACATGGGCCTCCATCTGGGGATGCTGTTCAGGCCTCGCTTCTTCCCTAAGATCTCCCTGGTCCCCAGCAGCCTCTTTCTAGCATTTTCTTTTTCTCAGACAAAGGATTTCAGAGTTTCTGAGCAGCATAAAGATCCTGATTTTATATTCCACGTTGTGGTTTTGAAGGGGCTTGGAAGGGCTTGAACAGCCTACGTGCTATGGACTGTGGTCTGTGGGGACCAGGACAACAGGCCAGGAGACTGCAGAGGCAGAGAGGAGGGACGGAGGAGCGTGACAGGTCCTCTGGTGGAAAGGGACTCTCCGTAGGGGCCACCAGGACCAGGTCCCCAGGGTTCAGGGTCTCCCTAATCTGGGAGCTGAAGGCCAGGTGCCTAGTGAGGGGAGAATTACAGGGGACTTGCCAGAGGCAGGGGGCAGTCCCCCGGCACAGGCTCTGCTGAAACAGCCAGACGGCGAGAAAGTCCAGGCCGGGCAGATGGACTCGCTTCTCCATTTGTGACCGGGAGCCGTGACGGAGCACATTGCACCACAGGGTCCCCTCGTGGCTTGCTTGGCCTTCACTGGCCGTCCCACCCTTGGACTCTGATGCCCCAGCCCATCTTTGCTCTGATCTGATGACCTTGATTTTTTCTTTAAAAACAGCTTCATTGAGGTGTAATTGTATACAGTAAACCAGCATGTTTAGATGGTACAAATGATGGTTTTCTGAAACCATAACGGTGCTGAAGGTCATGAGCCACGTAGGTCGTTCCCACCCCCCTCAACCCTCCACCCCCAGGACCACGGATCTAATTTTTTTAGCTGCATTTTCCAGAATTTTGTATGGACGAAATCAGACAGTAGGTACCCTTTTTCAGTCTGGCTCCTCTCGCTTGGCCTTGCTGCTTTGAGGTTCACCCCTGGAGCTGCGTGTACCCGCAGTTCTCCCTCTTACTGCTGAGTCCTGTTCACTGAGGTGGAGGGACCACAGTTTGTCGACCCTTCAGCTGTTGGCGGCCTTTTGGGAGTTCCAGTTTTGGCTGCTGTGAGCACTCCTGGACACGTGTCAGTCTGCATGTTTGCCGTCATGTCCCTGGGCACGTGTACACCTAGGAGTGGACTGGCTGGCCTTTGCCTTTTTTGAGGAACTGCCACTGTTGCCCTGAGTGGCTGCACCTGTCACCTTTCCTGCTCTCCCTGCTCCTCCCCCTGATTTGGTCCTAATGGCCTCTTGTCTCCTTTACATCCCAGGCCTGTCCCTTCTTTGTGGCCTTTCTTCCTTCACGTTTGTGCTTCCTGTCCCCTTCTCTGTGAGTCTGCTCTGACATGCTCTCTGACCCACCTGAGCCACCTGCTCGAGGTGTCACACCGGCCCCTCGAGCAGCCTGCATACCTGAGGGCCCTGCGGGAGGAGACAGTTTCTGAAGAGTGTCCAGTGCCTGCAAGGGCTCCTGATGTGCACAGAGCTCTCAGGTCATGTTGTCCAGTAAGTGGACAGTGTGACCTGGTACTCCCTTGAAACGGCCCAGCCATGACATGTCCCTTTTCCAGCCCCCCAGAGCTGACACCGGCCCCGTCCACCTTCCTTGGCCCTGTGTCCGCCACGGAGCTGAGCCAGCCCCTGCCCTCCAGCCAGGTGAGGCCCTCCTGTGACCGTGGGTTTCCCTCCTAAGTACTGGATCCTCAGCTGGTGCCTTTGGAGTGAGTAAATCAGGCAGAGATGAGCAGGCGGCAGGGATGCCTCGAGGCTGGACGAGTGGAATGGGAGCTGCAGGGCAGGTGTCTGGGGCAGTGTTTCTTACTGAGTCCAGAGGTGGTGCGTCCCAGGGTCAGAGGTGCCCCGGTGGGAAGGCGGGGCCAGGCAGAGTGTGCCTCCATGTATAACGCTATGTTGGCTTTCCAGGTGCAGTGGCCCGATGGCCAGGCCTCCAGCGATGCCTTCTGGGGAGCCAGGGTGCTACTTGAGCTCTCAGGGGGCAGCCTGGGCTGAGCTGCCCCTCGGGAGCCCAGCCACTGCCCCAGGGGAGCAGGTGTAACATCCAGCCGTTCAACACAAGTTAGAGAGTTTTATCCAGACTGAAAAAAGGAGGTCCCCCAGAGTTCCCTTGGGGTTCTGCTGAGAAGCACTGAGGGCTGTGTAGCCCCTTGCCATGTTCGAATAGTTTGGTTGTCAGAGGAAGCATTTGAGAAATGTTCATGAGATGAGGAGTGAATGGTGGGTCTGCTCCCCTCAGGCCGCGCAGATCACAGGGTCCAGCTCCTGGGCAGGTTCTGAGCAGTGGGGCCTTTCTAGAGAGAGGAAGATGTGCCACTGCTGGCCGCCTCCCCCTGTCCTGTGACAGGCTAAACTCCCCCAAGTTAACTTGGTGAGTGAGGCCTGGGCAGCGTTCTGACATTTCTGTGTCTGGGGAGCTTCTACCAAGAGGTGGAAGTGGCTGCAGATGGGCCAGGCGGGGTGGGCCAGGGTGCACGTCCCTCAGATTGTCATCCATTTTGTTTGCCAGACAGATGTTGTATTCAATTAAAGTTTATGTTCTGATCTCCCCCTTTTTATTCACTTACTTATGTCCTGGACACCCACCCCCGTCAGTCGCTGGCCAGCATTTCACAGCGTGCGTGTGCAGTAACCGATGCATCAGTAGCATTGTTTCTAATGTCTCCATTGTGTAAGGAGACTTCTCCGCCATCTGCTTTTTATCTAGTTATTTTGTTGTGGGAACAAGGAATTGCCCTGGTGGTGAAATGGTTCTGCCCAAGCCCACAGTGCCCCGGGCGCCAAGTGTGGTGCATCCTGGTGCATCTGCCCCCCTCTACATGGGTGACTTTGAGACTTAGGACTGTCATCTCCAGGAATAGGCCCATGATGCTCGCCTCCCCCCTCGTGTTAGTCGACAGATGTGTCCTGAGCAGCTTGTGTGGAACAACAGGGAGCAGTCAGGTTTGTACCTCGGGGCTCACAGGAGTGCACAGGCAGTTACGCAGTTGCAGATGCAATGATGTGAAGTGAGGGGCTGCTGAGAACCAAAGGTGTGTGGGAGCGCTTGAAAGATGAGACGCTGGGAGCTTGCGGGGGTGTGGGGGCATCTCAGCTGGGACCTGTGCTCAGCCACCACAGCTCAAGGGCTCTCGGCCTCTCCCTCCTTCACCCCAACTCTGCAGACCTAACACCCATCGCATCCCACCTTTATCGCCAAAACTGCATGTCTGAGCAGCAGTAACAATATATATACTTCCACTTAGGGACGACCACCTTCCACGCTCCTGAAAACCACAGATATTTCAGGACCTTGAGGGTATTGTGCTAAGTGAAGTAAGGCAGACAGAGAAAGACAGATAGGTATGACTGCTCTCAATGTGGAAGGTAAACAAACAGATGCAGAGAACAGATTGCTGTTACTAGGGGGGAAGGGGTGGGGGAGGGTGGAAGGGGTGAAGGGGCACAGGTGTACAGTGGCGGATGGAAACTAGACTTTGCTGGTGAACACAGTGCAGTCTACAGAATCCAAAATATCATAATTTACACTTGAAACTTATACAGTGCTATAGACCAATGTTATGTCAATAACAACAAAATAAAATAAGTACTCAATGGTAGTACAACTCTTATTTTATTACAGAAAATGTGCCTATCCTAGAAAATGGTGTTTATCGGGGTTTAGGGGAACTAAAGCTCAGGGAACAGGGAGGAGCCGACTGCCGCCTCTCGCCTGTGCGTGCACCTTGCAGCTGGACCAAGTGCGGCCGTAGCTGATCGTTACCCAGCACAGGCAGAGATGAGTAGACAGCCCACACCTCCTTCCACCGTGTCAGTGTTTCTTTCATTTTCATTTTGACTCTGATCTAACACTGGACCTCTTACATGTTCAAATGTCACTGCTAGTAAAGTAAAACGTCACCTTAATGCAATAAGTAGGATCCAAAAAATGCAACTGTGTAAAGTATAGGGTCTTATTGCATGGTACATGAAAAATACTCTGCTATGGGTCATTAGCATCACAAAAAGCACAAAAGTAAAGATACTAAAACTTACACTGTTTACAACTGAATTACATCCCGAGTAATCAAGAGCTAGTCCCTCCCTAACCCCCCTCCCAACAAATGAGGACCATAGCCACCCCAACGTGAGCAGGACTGCTGGATGGAGGATGGGAGTCAACAGTGTCACATCCGAATTCTGTCACCACGGGAGTTTTTACACCTGTGACTTCTGTAGATGAAAGGAGAGTGAGGGCTGCATGACGTTGCCTGACTCTGAGTCACTCTGGACTGCAGTGGATTTCATTTGTCAAACAGGCAATTGGACTGAGTGGTTTAATCATTCTGAGAGCATCCTGTTTCAGAGAGGAGACGAGAGTGGTGCAGTGCTGGCTGAAGGGGCTGGGAGTGAGAGCCCACTGCTCCCTCCGTCTCCAGCCCCCTCACCCGGGGCCCACGCCTCTGCTGACTGGACCAGCACTCTCCCACATCTGAAACCTGTGCCCATTGACTATGGCTCTGTTGTCAGTCTGTCATCTGCACAGGTGGAGGGATGTGCTCAAAAGTTAAAGATGCATTGGGTGAAGCTTAGAAACACAGGTTTTTTCTTTTCCTTCAGCTCCATCAAGAGCCCTGGGCTGTGTGCAACCTGACACAGACGAGGACACACGGTGGGAAGGACACTGAGCACTCTCTCCAGGCCCAGGGTGGGTCCCCTTCCAAGTGCAGGTCCTAGGGATTCAACCCAGGAAGTAAAGCAGATGAGAGCAATTCAGAGGTTAGCCAGACGGACAGAGCAGCCTCAAGGGAGAGGGAGAGCCAGACAGGAAATGAATTTTTAGGGAAAACAATTCCACCCTGAGCCCTGTGCCTTCATTTTCCACCTCCCCCCACCCCACCCCAATGAGAAGAAGTTGTAATGACAAGTATTGAACTTTAAAATATTTCGTTGCTTTCACATTCTGGATGGTGTATAAATTTCAGAGAGAATGAATATATACCCCTTGAATTCACTTTTAGTTTCATAATTGTACCTTTTAAAAATATACATATTTGTGAGCATATAAAACAAAGAAAAGAGTATGGGAAATAATTCCTAATAAACAAACATGTATTTGCTGAACACATGATCCTCACACAGCACCTATGAGACCCTGTGAACAGGATCTTGGGGGCGTCCGACAGTCTGTCCCAGAGGCAGGGAGGGGACCCAGCTGTCTTCACCACGCCGCCTCTGCTGAGCTGCACCGCAGTTTCTCCTGCGAGCTGTGCAGCGATGCCACTGACACAGCTTTGTCCCCCTGTCTGTGTGAGACCTCGGCACCGAGCGAAAGCAGCATGGGCGGGACACGGGTCTGTGGCAGCCCGTATAGTCTCAAAGCCTGCACGCTTCTTCGGATTTCTTATTCTGTTTGGGATAAACATATAAACACACAACCACGATAAATTCAGCTAAAATAGAACTAACTTGTAAATAAGTGTTCAACAAGATAAGTAATTGAAGGATTTATAAATAAGAATAATAACACATTAGAAGTATTAAAATGATAAAGGGGGAATCGATGGAAATTGCTGATGTACAATGTACAATTGCTGACATATTTAACGCCATGTAAAATGTTCATGATCTAATACTGAGTGAAAAAAAGAGAAGATTCAACATTTTATGTGCAGTATAATCTAAAATTTCTCTGTATGGTTAAGAAGGAAAGATAATTATCAAAATTTTAGTGGTAAGGGGCCAGCCCGTTGGCACAGCCATTAAGTTTGCACTTTCCACTTTGGCGGCCTGGGGTTCACCAGTTCTGATCCTGGGTGTGGACCTATGCACTGCTTATCAAGCCGTGCTGTGGAAGGCGTCCCACATATAAAGTGGAGGAAGCTGGGCATGGATGTTAGCTCGGGGCCAGTGTTCCTCAGGAAAAAGAGGAGGATTGGCGGCAGATATTAGCTCAGGGCTGATCTTCCTCAAAAAAAAAAAAAATTTAGTGGTGAAATTGTTTTTTTCCTTTATAACTCTTTTTATGTATATGAAAGGCCCTCCAAAGATAATACATACTTTTTAAGTTATAAATTATAAGTGACAGTGTCTAGAGACGTCCAAGGCTGAGATCCTGGGAGCTGAGGGACACCTGCAATGGGCCCGCTGAACCATGTTCCTCACCAGCTAGCAGTGGCTCGGGGTGGGTCCTCCCAAAGGGTTCTGGTTGGAATTCTGTGGCGTGCTTTGCTCTGGGGACAGTACGCCCCACAGAGAGGAGACCCTTCTGCTCTGTGAGCCTGGGTGCACTTGTCTGGCTGCGCAGATGTTCCCTGGTGGGAAATGCTCTCTTCTAGGGGAGGTACAGCCTTTGATGGAGAGGAAATGCCAGGAAGTTTCGAGAGGGGACGCACAAGGCAAGCTGACTCGGCCTCACAGCGGAGGTCACCGTGGTCAGGCCTCCATGGGCCGGAAAGCAGTCACAAGCAAGGTGATACCTCAAGGCAGGGAGCCCCCAGCCCGGATTGGCCAGTCTGTGTCCCCGGTCCTGCTCCTCAGAGGGAGGCATCTCGCCATCCTTGTGACCTGGCCCTGGCATCTCGCTGCTCATCCTGCAGAGTGGAGCTCTTCACAGGCTGGGCTGGAAGTTGCTGTGTGAACTGGATGGAGAGATTTTCCACGGGCTTCTCCAAGTGTGGAGACAGTGGTCCTGCCTGCAGTGCTGAGGGTTTATAATTTACTGTAGACCCTGCGAGACATCATGGGATGAAGGCCTTTCTAAATCTTCTGTTTATTGTCATTAGTTGACTAACTTTTATCTACGGTAGAAGATATATTGACTTTTATTCAAAATGGAGAAATACTTTTCTTAAAGAATTCTTTTAGAGACACAGACATCTCAATTTCATTACCTTAAAATCACTAAAAGACAGGAAAAAACAATCACATTGAGGAAATTTTTCCCTTGGCAAAATATTATATTTTGGTTTGAAGTGTTTGCTAATTGTTCGTGCTTCTTGCCCAGATGAACAGGGAGTTTATGCATTTAATTCAGTTCAATGTGTCAAATTTGAAATGTAGGTTTGTAAAGTGTAAAAAAAATAATTTG